>NC_137582.1:23597477-23713383 GCF_963210335.1 Falco punctatus | reverse complement strand
GTTATTTTATTAGCATACAGTTTTAGTCATTCAGCAGCATAAGTGAAGTCTCCCTTAATGTTAAGATTTCATAGTAATAGATAGACTTAAATCCATAAATCGTGAGACGTTCATACTGATAGAAGCAAAGACCGAAACAGAGGTTTGATGGTGATAAAGTACCTCATATTGACTATGGAGAGGAAACAGTCATTTGCACTCAAAATATTCCAGAGAAAATCCAACTCTGTTGTTGGAAACTTGTAGGTGTAAAATTACATCCTTTATGTGCACCTGAAAAAGAGAGGGAAGTAGCACTGAGTTTCTTTCCTTTTGAAAGAATCTGCTGAGGATCTTTGCAGCCTAGGACAGATGAAAAAAGGTTTTATACATGGTCTGTAACAGATGACTAGAGTATCAACAGCTTCAGGATCAGAAGATTAGTCAGAAGGGCTTCATCAGCTACTACCATGGCAGTATCAAAATACTGAGACTTGAATGGCTGGATTCTCCTCATTTAGTGGCATACACATCTCATGTACTACATTCTTTTAAGTAAAAAAAAAGGTATTCCTGTGTAAACTCAAATGAAAGATTGAGTCCTTGCAGAAATAACAGCAAAAGGACACTACCACTGAGGCAAATTAACAGTGTAAAATATTTATACAGTCATGAACTTGTGATGATATGAAGTGTTTTGGTTTTTTCTGATTTTTTTGATAGTTGTACATTGACATATCATGGAATATTCTTGTGTGTATGTTTTCTTCATTAGCAGTTCTAGAACTGACGCAAGAAGTTAGCTAGAAATGATGTGTTTTGAGACATGATAAGAAATATGTGAAGATGGATATGTCACCTATCTGTTACTTCATGTGATCAGTTTCTCAAGTGTTAGTGGTTTGGTGTTTGGTTTTTTTCTCCTGTAGGCACCAATGGCTGGATTCCTGTCTAGGTGAAAATGAATAATGCATTATTTTATTAACTGCCTTCCCATCCAGATGGAAGAAACTTCCCCCTGTCCATGACATAATTTCCTACACTATTTTAATGAAATCTTGTGATTGTAGCAGTACTTTGAGTTGTTTTGTCAAACAGGCTGGGGTTTTTTTTGTTCTGTTTGGAGGTTTTAGTTGAATTTACTTTACTTAATAGCTTGGAGGAAAAGATCCATAGTAGCACTAATTAGGTTAAAGCTTGTCCAGGTTGCATGCATCTTTTGAGAGAGGCCAGATATGATTTATTCTAACAACATGGGAGTTAAAACATACATAAGAATAAACTCCTGTAAAGGATTTTAACTGAATAAATGTTTAGGGTCCCAGTAATTTGAATCAAACTCCCTGACAACTAACTAAAAAAAACAACATAGCAATGATCCACAGCTGGACACATCTCCTCTAGTGTGTTGAACTTTCATCTTTGGTTCAGTTGTTTACAGTTGGCGTTGCTTTATTTACTGTACTCTAGCAGCAGCTACACGACTTCAAATCATGGACCAAGAATCCTTCCTGTTACATATGGTACAAACAGATAACAAGAATAAAGACTTTTTCACAAAGAGAAAGCAGTCTGCGACAATCCAGTGTTAATGCAACCAGAAAAACAACCACACCATTAAGATTAAGATATAATCCATTCTATTCTGAAAAGTTACAGCTGGTTTAGTCTTTGCAAACTTAAGACCTTCAGCTTTGTAGGTTATCCTTTTCTATGTGGAACGTACATTCATTTACCACTGCAAACTCTGAGTAGTGCTGCTGATAAAAGAACTTTCATTATTACAAATTCAAAATGTTTAAAAAGTAGCGTAATCTTAGCCTGTGAGAATGTGGATTCAAAATTGCAATAAATGTGATCATACATTTTCTTTGAACATAAACATTTAATGATAGATCTCATGTTGTCTCTATGTACTCTTGAAGAATATTACATTCTTCAAGTTGTACTAATAAATATGTTGGTATATTAAGATATAGCAATGTTTTTTCAGGATACTACTACACCAAATATAGTATTGTAAACATTAAAAAGAAAATATCAGTTCTTTAATGTTACATAATATTTTATCTATGTTTACTTAGGGTTTTTTTTTTTTTGGGGGGGAGCGGGGGAAGAAAGAGTCATACTGAGATATACAGATGCAAATATATTGGTACATGGTTAACATCTGTCACTAGAATCAGGGAAAAAATATGCAATTAACCTCACTACTTGTAGACAATAGGCAGTGTTGAAAGCTTTTGAAAACTGCAAATTTTGTCAGCCATAGCATCGTATTTTCTAGCAATGTTATTACTGACTCTGCTTCTCATTAGTACCCTATTTGGTAACTGCAGTTTGTTCCCCACCTGTAACAGAGTCCTGTATATCACTTTCAGCTTATGCCATCTCTTTCCTTCTTGCATTGTTACTGTTTCTTTTGTCTTCCTGATTCTTCTGTCTCCTACTATTTTTTTTCATTGCTTCCTTTGATACAATTGAAGTTTGTCCAGGTTCAAGTTCTTGTTCTCCTGTTCATGTAAACTTTGAAATTTTTAAAGTAGATTCTCACTAATAACTCTGTAGAATGCAAAAGACTTTGTTTTGCTTTCTTCTCCAGAAATCCTTTGTTGGTATTCTTACAATATTTTTTGGTTGTAAAGTCCATTTTTACTAGACATCATCAAGCTCATTGGAGAGTTCTATTGAATTCTAACCATAAGGAAGGTTCAATTGGTGTTCTGCCTCATAAAACCCTGGAGTATAGTTCTCAGCCAGTGTTTCCCATGCCTATTCATCAGTATTTGTCACTTAGGTGGATTCTTCAGTTATGAAAGAGGGACTTACAGCTTACAACAGTGCTTAAGGAGGCTAATAAAAAAAAGCCACTTAAGACTCAGTACGTGTTACAGTACAAGATGTATAAGTACTCATTGACTTCACAATGTATTTAGAAAATTCTTTTATTAGTGTGCTTTAACCCTAAATAAATAAATAAATTCAAACACCATCAATAAACAAATCCATTTAAACTACCTTTGAATAAATTAATTGTCTTGAAACTATTTTTTTTTCAGTTGTTCCACAGAACAAATTGTGATGATGTTATGCAACTCATTACTAATCAGCTGCTTCATTGGGAAGCATGATTTTGTATAAGCCTACACAAGCCAGTAACTTTAAATGGGATTGTCGTTTGGATTATGAGACCCAGCTAGTGCCACTGACAGTGCGAAGTATTTATATTAATTGACAAGATTAGGTAAGTAAATGGCATTAAAACCACAACCAATCAAAATCATCACTTAAAAGGTTATACTTATTCCCTGAAACAATATTGCAGATTATTGAAGCAGATTCTCCGTTATTTTAGTACCAGTAATGTCAAAGACTAGACAAGGATGACACAAGGTAGATAGGACAAGGATGAAGAAACTAGATAAATAGTGAAAGGGACATCCGAGTTTACAGACTAAGAGTTACATGAAGTTTGTGATTGAAACAGTAGGTGGTAGGAGGAGCAGAAGAGAAAGGCAAAAACAAAAGACAGGAGAAAAACTGTCTACTATATTTTGTTTATTTGGTATTTCCACTGGTAGTTATTGGAACTGAAAAGTTGTTTATTTTCTTTTAACTTAAACTGTCTTCCAAATCATTATGTTAATTGACATAAACTCAGAACACAAACAGAAGTTGTTCTTCAATCCTGGTTTAATGGTTTAAAATCAAATCACAATGAAGCCTCTGCAACTTTTTAACTTGTATGGAGAAGTCTTTCAATTCTTCCCTTGCACTTCACTCTTAGTTGACTTACTGAATCACAAAGTTGTTTTCATTTATGTGACTGTGCAAAATAACTGACCAGCTTTAAAATATCAAAGATATATAGCCAAGAGCCCAGTATATAGTACAGGAGGGGGGAAAAAACTTAAATCTCAGGGATATGAATCATTTTAAAACAAGTGATAATTCCTGGGTGAAATTCTGTCCCTGTTAACAGAACTGAGGAAAAACCTTATGGATTGACTTGCAAAATTTGACTTCTGGCTATATAAGAAATTCAGGGAGAAGATGGGTGTCATTACATGGAAAAAAATTACATACGTAAGAAAATATTAGCTTGGCTAAATGCCTTCTAGTCTTCTACTAAAATAAGAATTTAAAAATCTAGTTGAGACACAGAAGAAAGCAAAATTGCTTTTTTCCTTTTAGTAACATAACATGTCTTTTCAGATTAGTAGTAACAGTTCTTAAGGAGGCTAATAAAAAATGGCACTTAAGACAAAGTACGTATTATGGTATGTGTAAGTACCCACTGACTTTGCAAGTTATTTAGAAAATTATTTTATTAGACCAAAGCAGATGTTTCTCTTTGTGCAGTGACTTCAAAGTTTCTCTCTGGGAAATAAAGAAGATCAACCTCCTAACATACTATTAGCTTACAAGGGTTTTTTGTATGACCATCACTATGCAAAGTCCTTTCTCCCTTGTAAAATCACCAACAAGGACAAGATGCCCAAAATCTGGTCAGCCTGATATTTTAATTATTTTCTAACGCTTTTAAATTGGATCTCTAGCAACCAGCTTCTTCTTTCTGGCAGAGTTTATTTTTTAAAAAAAGTCACGACTTAAACCAGTCCTCAGATACAGAAAATGATTCTGTCTCCTCCAGTAGCCATTTGGCTTCCAGGTTTCAGTTTTCACCCTTTTCAACAGACAAGGAAGGCCTAAGAGGCAGAGCAAATATCTAGATACAGTGTATTTTAGCAACATTATTATCACATATGACATTTTAACCAGATAGGTGGAATAGAAAAAAAAAAAAAAAAGTTTGTGGAAGATCTAAAATATTATCACAAGTACATGATGTTTGAAGTTGAGCATTTTGCAGAGCCACACTTTAAGGTTTCTAGTACAGTTTTTAAGTCGTAAGATTTATTACTACCTTATTAAGGTACTGACTAGTTATAGATAGTATATATTTTGTGCTTCTTAGCCTTCATTTTTTTTGCTATTGCTCTCTTATAAGACAAGTTTTCCATTTTCCTAGTCATCCTTCCTGTCTTTCTCTCCACTTGTTCCAGTTCAGTTCATTTTCATGACCACAGAGAACCAGAGCTGTATAGGGAATGTCAAATGAGTTCTTGGTGGTCCCATTTATAAAAAAATAGTACTTCTCAATTCCTACTGTAGGTATCTGTCTTGGAGTATTCTGGCTTTATGATCTGCTTTCATCAACAAGTACACCCACATCCTTTCCCTTCTCAATTATTTTAAATCAATGAACACAACTCACAGTAATTTAATAGACCCTAAGACTAAATTTGCATTCCTTATAACTTAATTTTCATCCTGTTTCTCCAGTTGTTCTTCCTCTGTGAGATCCTGTTTCTCCTCTGTATTGATACAGTGTCTCAACTTAGTGCCATCAACAGATTTCATCACTACACTAGTAATTTTTGTGCCATGGTGACTAATTGGAATATTAACACAAAACTGGATATTTTAAGTAATCCCATTCCAAGCTAATACTTCACCTTCTAATGCTACATACTAAGCCACCACTTCATATTTCATCTATGGATCTTGGTCTTCGTTAGTTTTATTAACAAATTTGCCAACATTTCAGTAGTCAATAGTTTCAGTGACATTCAGAGAGGTAAGTCCCAAAATATTTTAATTATTTAAAAAAATAACCTTTTTTTTGGTCCTGTGTGTCTCAAATTACTTTTTCTTTTAAAATCTGCTTTTAAGCTTCACATATTGTTACACTAGATTTATAAGTTGGAGTTATCAGGGTCACATTACTTGTCTTTTGAAATACATTTGCTGTTCTACATTTTTAGGCTATTAACCAGAATTGATCAATCTGTAAACAGATTACTGTTATTTTTCCTCTTTGCTTGGAATAGATATCAGACAACTACTTTGTCTAGATGAAGTCCCGGGCTTCTTCATTTCCAGGTATCCCAAATTATCACTTTAATATTAAATGGAAGACATTCAGAGTAATAGGTTCAGGTCATTTTATGATTGTAAGCAAATATTCTGTGGTACAGAAATCTGAAAAGGATAATAGGGCTCTGAAAATGAGCAGAGACAAAAGCAACACAGGTAAAATATTTCTTCTTAGGCTTTACCACTGCTGGACCACGGACAAACCCAGAGGAAAAGGTCAGGAAGAAAAGAAAGAATTCTGGAGATGGTACAATCTTTGTCTTGTCTTTTGTCAATACTGTAAATGTTATCTTGCTTATGCAGGCCTTCTGATAATATGCTGTTCTAAAATGTATTTCAACTGGTTTTTTTGTTTTGCATTTTTGTATAGTATCTTCACAGTCTATGGGGTTTTAGGTTACATTTGGTAATTTCTCCTGGAGAAATAAATTTAAAAATAATAAAAAAAAGAGAGAGAGAGAGAAAGAAACTTTTGATCTGTAGGAAAAAATATGGAAGAATGGGCATCTTAATCTTACACTACTTTTCAAGGATACTATTAGTATCCCTGTCTATCAGTTGTCTTACCAACTAAGCAATAGAGATACCTATAGACTGTATGAACCATGTTTAAAAGTAAAGGGCTAAAAATTAAGTAACAGAGAAAACTGCCTATCATACAGTGAATTTGCACAGGAAATAGTTTTATGGGCAAGTTTCTGATGCCAGTACATCGTGCATTTTTTCAGCTTTGTTATTTAAATGCATGAATCTATTATCCTTTTCCATAGAAGAATCACAACACCTTCATCTGAAAATAACAAAGGATATTACATTTCTAAATGTTGTTAATATTATAGTATTAATATTCTTCTGAATTAAGCAACGACACATGGAATGGTATTATATAGCAATTATTCCTATAGGATTCATGGTAACTACATGAGTGAGTTGGTTTGATTATGTAAATAAGTTTCAGGTAAATACTTACAGATTTTAAACTAAGGAGATTTAAAATTAGAATATAAAACTAAGAATTACCTGTTTTCTTGATTTCATGCTTAAAGAAGCCTACAACATATCTCAGAGTTAGTAAATCTCCAGAATCATTTCATAGGAAGTCTGAGGCTACATATGCTATTTCTTTCACTCTTTATATATAAAACAGAAAGATAGCAGTGGAAGCTAACCAGCTCCTAGCTGATTACTGTTTTTCAAAAGCACACCAGTTTTGTTTGTTAGATAAGAGAATTACTGCAAAAATTATCCTAAAACCAGAAAATCCTGAAAACACATTTCTATTTTCAAATCTTACAATTAAGTGAAGCAAGTTGGAATTATGTAAGACAATAGCAAAAAGCTCACAAATTAGTCAACAGAAAATAGAAAACTGCTAACAGAGGTGGGAAAAAAATTAGCAATACCCTATATTTTCTGCATTGTTCACCAGGTGCATGACTGATCAGAAATTCAATGCTTGTTTTATTTTCACAGTCTGCATTATTGTTTCAAAACACATGTAATCATACTTCTTATAACTGATTACAACGGATACAGGTACAACTCCTACAAAGAATGCAGATTAGGAAGCAAAAAGTAATAGCCACATCACTGGAGTTCTTATTCAAAACTACATCAATTATGAAGTCTTATTTTGCCAGTGTTTATATTATCAAGATTATAAATTGTCTTAATCTCCAGTGCTGGAAAGCACTATGCCGGTATAGAAGCAGTATTTTACATAATGGTATGTTTGACTGTACCTTCTTCCCCTCCTCCTGAACCTTAATACTATAAGCATACTCTACCTACACATAGGTTTGGGTTTTTTAGAAGTGGACGGAGAAGAATCTAGAAATACAGCCTTTTGTTTCCATACTTGCAAGTTTGTTTCTACTTCCCCACAGCGATGACAAGGAGCAGCAGAGCCAGGCGGCTCTGCAAGCCAAGGAGGCTGAGGAGTGGGACTCACAGCAGCACAGGCAAGGAGGGGACGAAGCTAGCAGGGTGCAGTCCTGCGCGGCTGTGCGAGGTGAGCAGGGCAGCTCTGGGGGCAGCCGCTGGGCTCAGCCAACAGTCCAGTATTCACTAGTGTTGTGGTTTAACTCCAGCCAGCAGCTAAGCACTACACAGCTGCCCACTTGCTGCCCCCTGCGTCAGGATCGGGGAAAGAATCAGAAAAGTAAAAGTGAGAAAACTTGTGGGCTCAGATAAAGACAGTGTAATAGGTAAAGCAAAAGCCTTGCATGCAAGCAAAGCAAAGCAAGGAATTCATTCACTGCTTACCATGAGCAGGCAGGTGTTCGGCCGTCCCCAGGAAAGCAGGGCTCCGTCATGCGTAACGGTTACTTCGGAAGACAAACATCATAACTCCAAATGTTCCTCACTTCCTTCTTCCCCCAGCTTTATATGCTGAGCATGACATCATATGGTATGGAATAGCCCTTTGGCTAGCTGGGGTCAGCTGTCCTGGCTGTGTTCCTCCCCCCCCCCCCCCCCCAGTTTCTTGTGTCCCTGCCCCAGCCCTCTCTCTGGCAGCCCCCAAGAAACTGAAAGGTCCTTGACTTAGTATAAACATTACCCTACCCAGCAACAACTAGAACCATCAGTATGTTATCAACATTATTCTCACACCAAATCCAAAACACAGCACTGCACCAGCAACTAAGAAGAAAGTAACTCTATTCCAGCCAAAATCAGAACTCCTCACACTGTAACACAGGCCATGTTCAAGCTCAAGACAGAAAGGAAAGTTTGTAGGCCAGGTCAGAGACATGAGACCAGGCTCAAGGCAAAGCTGTCATGTTGGTCAGACAGCAACTAAGGACAAGATCTTGAATTTGAAAGCAAGTCCCAAGCAAAAGAGGGACTGAACTCTGCGAAGGCATCACAAAGCCTGCTGCTTGCATGTGCCTGAGCCGTCTGTCAGCACAGGCCACCACAAACCCACCCGAGAGGAAGGCACATACAGCCCAGGCACCTGGTGCTTAGTTTTCTAAGGGAAGACTCTCCAAAACCTGTAAATTAAATCCTTTTGTAAAGGTGATCTATTACCCTAATCTCCCAAGAAATCTTCACACATCTTAATTCATTGCTAAGTAAAACTTACTGAGAGAAAAAGCATGATCAGAAAATGCATGCCTGAGGTACAGTTATAGCACTGTGGCTTATGCGTTATCAGTGAGTTTTATTTTTTTTAAACCAGGCCTTTTTGGTAATTCATCATTCAGTCAGTGCTTATTAGCTTCCACTCTCCTATTCCAAACCTCCACAAGAGCACAATATACCACAAATTACAAAAGAATATATATCTTTCTACAGATTTATCCTGAGTTCATGTCTAAGCCTCAGTAATTCTATAGGTAGTGAAGAAAGCAGATTAGGTTTTATTTTTGATGGCATTACCAAAAGAAAGGGAATTAAAGTTTAGACAGGAGCTGTTACACATTTTCAAATGGATTCTGAACCTCATATATTTCCGTGGAAAAGCCAAAACATTACAGTGCGGTACATCAGTGGTTAGGGAAGCCACAATAAATGGGAAATCCAGGTTTCTGTCTTTGCTTGAATGCAAAGGCTAGTATGCCTGTGTAGGACAATTAGCACTGAAATGTAAATCTTCGGTTTGAATCATGGAAAACACAGCTTTTGTCATCACACTTTCCTGTTAAACATCCTCACCACTGATATGACATACTTAAATGGCTTCTACACTATTTCTTATTTTCTTTCTGACTTTTTTTTTTTCCGGATGCAGAAGAATTTTTTTAAAAATGTTAAAAAATTTAAGGAGGATGGAAAAAAAATCTTGTTCAGCTCCCTTTAGTAGCAATGAAAACAAAACCTTATGGTAACATTCCAAAACAGGTGTAAGAAAGATATGTGATAAAACAAGAATAAGAATTTACAGTATAAACTGAACTAGAAAAACTACTTACAAAGCATGTACAGTACTCACAAAGGAAAGAATGGGAAGAAAAACTTTTTTGTTCTTAGCTGTTTAGTTTTGATAGCTGCTGTTATTGTATTTAGTGTATCAGTTGAGTTCTCTAAGAAGCTAATCCAACTTCATAGAAACTTCAAAATTAAAGACAATGAAACATTTTAAATGGATGCTATCATGTTCAATATATTGAATCTTAGAAAAGAATTACTTGTCTTACCTATAAGACAGCTGCAGGCAATGCAACACTTCAGTGTTAGAAGATACTGTCTTCCACAGACTACATAAAAATGTAAAAGCCGGTTTCCTTCTCTATAGTACACAATATCCAGTATTACACCATAACTTCTGACTTCATGAAACAAAACAAGGTCTTAAAAAATAATATATTAGTCAGGATGAGTTTGGTACAATGCTCTAGGTAATGCTCTGTCTGTGTTGAGAAAGGACTATACTTTAAATAATTAGAAAAGATAAGGTGGGCACCTGAAGGAGATAAGGAGACCATCAAGTGAGGAAATCTTTGAACAAAGAAAATTGAAAGGTCTATTCCACCTAGATCCCACCTATTATGAATGGAATGATTGGGTGTCAAAATCAAATGAATATGTATGTAAAGATGTTGTAACCTCTCATGTATAAAATACCTAACTTTTCACTGAAAACTTCAGAGCTAGTTTGTCTGGTGCGAATCGGCTAGCTCCCCAACGTTGCACGAAATAAATACATTTGCTGCTTAAAGACAAAATTCGTCTCTGAGCAGGTACTCTGGGCTGTTTTGGCATCATTCAAATATAAACTAGTATCAGCAAAAGTGACATGTACAACAGCATCATTCTACTTAGAGATTATTCATGGTCCTGTGCATTCAGTGGTACTGAGAAAGTAAAATGATACAGTGTGCAAGAAAACAGATAGCTAGATTCCTAATCAGCCTCCTTACAAAACATTTATTGTGTTTGTATGAATGTAAAGGATATCATAGAGTATTATAATCACATAATATTATATCTGGCCTTTTATCAATATAGATTTTCATTCAGTGACTATTAAAGGAGTAGCCTATGATTATGGTTTCTAGGTATACTAGTATTCTGAAATTTGTTAAACTACTTAAATCCAAAGTTATTTGAGTACATACTTAAAACCACTAAAATAATATATTAATAAATTAAAAACAAGACAGGAAAAAACATATGATAGACCTCATCATTTTTTGTTGTGAGTAAGCATCTATTGTCAAGAGAGAGAGAATTAATACTAATTTATTAGTAGTTTGTATGAAGATCACAATAAAGATACTAATTCTAGAAAATTATGTGTAACATAACAGACGCAACAACTGTATCATACTCAGCACAGAAAGCAAAATATGGAACATTCCATTAGTATATAAACCTCTTGCTCTTAAAATAATTTTCATGTCTCAAATTTTTCCTTTTTTAGTTATTCTTCTGATATTCCCTGTAGAATTTCTATATAAAGTTACTATCAGTTTTAATCATTTAATTATGCCATATAACACTGATTCCTCAAATGGAAGGCATAGTTGCTTTAGCAAAACTGTCATAACTGTGTAATACACTGTTACGATAAGGGGGAAAATCTGCAAGCAGAACTGTAGGATAGGGACTAATTTACCAGGCAGTAAATTGTTGCCTATGCTGGTTTTGACTGGGATAGAGTTCATTTTCTTCATAGTAATGTGTATGGGTTATGCTTTGGGTTTGTGCTGGAAACAGTGCTGATAACACAGGGATGGTTTCATTGCTGCTGAGCAGCATTTACCCAGAGCCAAGGGCTTTTCTGCTCCTCACCCCACCCCACCAGTGAGTGGGCTGGGGGCACAAGAAGTTAGGAGCTGAGACAGCCGACCCAAACTGACCATATTCCATACCACAAGATGTCATGCTCAGTATGTAAAGCTGGGGGAAGAAGAAGGAAAGGGGAGACATTCAGACTTATGGCATTTGTCTTCTCAAGTAACTGTTACCTGAGATGGAGCCCTACCTTCCTAGAGATGGCTGAACATCAGCCTTCTGATGGGAAGTGGTGAATGAATTCCTTGTTATGTTTTGCGTGCATGCATGGCTTTTGTTTTATCTATTAAACTGTTTTTATCTCAGTGCATGAGTTTCTTACTTTTACTCTTCTGATTCTCTCCCCCATCCCACTGCAGGTGAGTGAGCGAGCATCTGCATCTGGCTTGGTTGCTGGCTGGGGTTAAACCATGACCATGCCATCCAATAGTAGTGTACGATTAAAGTTATCAGAGTAAACATTTATCAGTTATAAACTAATCATTAACTTTATTGGGATGCTTTATGAGGCATTACTTTGTGTTACTTTAGCTAAAAGATATCAAGAATAAATGACATTTTTTTTTTTTTTTCTGAAATATTAGTCACTGAAGTCTTTCCTAAAATGGGACATTAACTGATAAGTGATGATGTTCTCTTGTTTCCAGTATCTGAGTAAAACTAGAAAAGATAAGGGCAATAAAACTTTCCAAATATTATGTTGTCATGTAAACAGTTCATTTAATATTGAGAAAGGAGTTAGAAGATGATTGTGGGTCACTGGAAAGTGATTAACATTTTGGACAATAAGATAATTTATTAAAATACAGTCAGTGCTATGAAATTTGTGGAGATCCTGATTTCTGAATTATAATGTCTTAATTAGAATGCCAGAAATCAATCAAGTTCTATATTGCCATTGTATTTAAAACTTGAAAACAAATTAAGGTTTTTTAGAGATTTGTTAATTGAGTGGAAAGTATGGGTAGAGTACAACCCTCCGAACATTCTTTTTTTGACAAATCTAGCTCAGAATGCAAATTTCACATTTCAATAGACTAAAAATATCTAATTTAAGGTTTTTATCTGACTTCATATTCAGTCAAGTTTTCCTTGTTTTAGAAGGATTGAAATTATGTTGAAACTAATATGTTTTTTTACAGCAATTAATTTTAGGCACATTATTCTGGCTACTGACTCCAGGCAACCAGAAATGAATGTGTATATTGTAATGGTGAGTATGAGATAAGGTTTTCTTCAGATCCTTCAACATACAGCAACACTATAAAATACCAAAGTCCTATTGATTATTCAAATAATGTCTAAAATACCTGGGAAGATCTTAGGTTTGATGGATTATGCATTGTATATGGGTGTACACCTGCACTAGATTTGTTAATGGAGCACTTGTCAGCCTTTGTGTTTATAAGGCGATGTAGAGGAAATTAGGAATTGGATGTATTTCTGAGACAAACTTACCCTGCAGAATTCATGACCGTAGTTTTCCTGTTTTGTCAGCCTCTGTGAAACAGATGCTATATAAGGTTCTTGTGACTCCTTGGAGGCACACATCCCTACCTTTGCCTAGTGAAATTGCCTGTAAAATTTCAATTTCCCTAGTGAAGTTGCCTGTGAAATGCCATTGTTACATGCTCAGTCACTTTTTCAGGCCTTTTTTGTCCTTAAAAAAACAAGTCATTTGACACAACTTTCCTGAAATCACGATTCAAGTGATTCTGGGATGATCTGCAAAAGGGCACAGAAGTAATACAACTTAGATTGCAAAGGATTATGAAGGACATTCTCAGTGGAGAAAGGAACAACACAAAGGTGGTACAGTTATTTCAGGCATGTTTAGCATGCTACAAAGAGTTCTAGATTACCACTCTGAGTCTTAGAGAAGGTGAATGAGGTTTATGACTTACTGGAGATATTGATGTCTCTGATCAGTTCTCTGGTAGGTGGCTACTGGTGGATGAAAAATTGGATAAGAGCTGGCAATGTGCACTTGCAGCCCAGAAAGCCAGTTGTATCCCAGGCTGCATCAAAAGATGCATGGCCAGCAGGCTGAAGGAGGCGATTCTCTGCCTCTACTGCATTTCCATGAGACACCACCTGAAGCACTGCATACAGGTCTGTGTTCCCAGTACAAGACAGATTTGGACCCATTAGAGCAAGTTCATATGAGGGCCACAAAAACGGTCATAGGACTGGAACACCTCTCCTATGAAAAAAAAAAAGCTGAAAGAGTTGGGGCTGTTTAGTCTGGAGAGGAGAAGGTTCTGGGGAGACCCTTTTGTGGCCTTTCAATGTAGCAAGGGGGCTTATATCTCCAGCCAAATTAAAATTCCAACTCAAACACTCAAACCATTCTGTGATTCCATTATTCCATGATTCTATGATCATGAATGGGCTAATCAATGTATTTATTTAAATGATGCATTAATAGTCAGAAGGGAAACCCTGGAAAACCCTTCTTTTTTTCTAGAAAAAGAAAGTTTTTTCTAAGGCCTTGTAACTCTGGATAGTCCCTGCAGGCGAAAAAAGGTAATCAGACTGACAAAATTCAGTGACTGGACAGTTAGTGCTCTGTACTGCACAAGCCAATAGCCTGGAGACAAGGGAAGATTCATGTAATCAGCTCAGTTTTCAGCATCAATCCATAAAGCAAATAACAAAAAGTTAGTTGAAAAGAAGTGGATATATCATTATTAGAAATCCACAATTTACCTGACAATGAATACGTTCTGCATTCAAAGTAAAGGGAAGAAAAAAAAACCCTGAAAGTATAGTATCAAAAGTATCATTGTTCATCCTGGTTTGAGCAGGAAGCTGGACTAGAGATTTTCTGATGTTTCTTCTAGCTTGAACTATCGTATTATCATACTAACTGTTACAGACTTTCAGAAGTCACCCGTAGGACAGATGGCAGTGTTTAGAAGATGCATAAAAATACAACAAAAGCATGGGAATCTATTACCTGCTCCATTTCATTTTGGTGAGCAAAGCCTTGCTGAAGTCTTTAAGACAACCAAATAAAAATAAGGTCCAGTAATAGAGTTATCTACAGAAAATTAAGACAGGACAAAGTGTAAGCAAGGAAGTCAAAAGGTCAAGGTTCTGGTAAGCAACAGTACAAAAATACAAGTAAATAAATTACTTCAGAAGTAGCAAGGGAGACATCACTTGCTAGGTAGATATTCACTGAGACCAAAGTTAGACTAAAAGTATATCACTTGGAGAACACTAGATGAATCACTGTTAATTGGAAATGGGTAAGTCTACTCTGACTAGGGCCTGCAGGCAAATGTTTTGTCTGTCAACATATTTATGATCAGGTCTATGGTCTAGATCTTAGAATATGATTGCAGGGCACAGACACTGTGTAATTTGACAGATATAAATGTTCCATGCTAGATGATGACTGGGAAGTGAGTGTTATGTGTTTATACTTTTTATCTCATGCAATAAGGTGTAGAGAGGAACAGAGACTGAAGGAAATAACAGAACCACTAACATTACTGTCATGGAAAAGAACAATGAAGTAATGATTTTTCAGGGAGCTGGAGTCTTTGAGTTATAATATTGCTACAGAAAAAAAGAGCAACAAACAACTCCAGAGACCCACTAGCATCCACATATTCGTCTCTTAAAAGGGCACTAGGGTTAAACCATCTAGAAGCTGTCTCTTCAATTACTTTAAAAGGCTAAAAGAACGATGATCTTTTTCTAAGGCCTTGTAACACTGGATAGTCCCTGCAGGTGAAAAAAGATAATCAGACTGACAACATTCAGTGAATGGACAGTTAGCGCTCTGTACTGCACA
The DNA here is from genome assembly GCF_963210335.1 of Falco punctatus. Lineage (NCBI taxonomy): Eukaryota > Metazoa > Chordata > Aves > Falconiformes > Falconidae > Falco > Falco punctatus. The sequence continues at coordinate 23,697,917 of NC_137582.1, read as the reverse complement.
AGCCAACAGCCTGGAGACAAGGGAGGAATGTCAAATCCCAGTTTATTATTGCTTCACTGAGCTTGTTAACTATTGCTTTTTCCAGTTGCATAACACTGATGATATTTTGGATGTCACTTGAATCTATTCCTGCATGTTCAACTCCTCTTAAATGTTTGCTTTAAGCATTGGAGCAAACTGTAATCTCAGTTACCATGGTGTAAATCAAGAGTAACTCCAGTGCAGGCACTGGAGCAACATGGTACAAGGCTAAAGTCAGGTCAGAAAGAAACACACCTAATATATGCTGTGAATTTGTTTAAGAGTTTTTTCTGGCACAGAGGTACATGTGAAATTACCCCTGAAAAACCTTTATATAGCTATCTAATACCCCTACAGCATGTGTTGGTTCTTCCTTCTGTAAAAAAGCAAAGCTATTCTTTCCTGTGTTCCTGACTCATGCTGTCATTCTCCCACTCCCAGATTTTCTACTACGCTTGTGTGCCTTGTAAGGAACAGAGATGCTGAAAAAGATCCCTAAAAATATCCCCAAGAATTTTAATGTCAGAATGAGAAAGGCTTACAGATATCTTTTCCATCAGCTTTTACTCTCAAAATCTTGTTTATGGACAAAGAGAAAAAATACTTTATATACATATAAAGAAAAGATTTTCTTGCTAGTATAATTTGAAATCTAATAATTGTTAGCCAGATAATTAATACAGGAAAAGGAGAATAATAATACACTTAACATTGTTAAATACACCATTCTCAGCTTCTACTACTTCTCCTGGTTTTCTGCACACCCTTCCCTTGCTCCTGTATCGTACATATTTTGTTGGTGTGTGATGGAGTATTATCAGCAATTGTTAGCATCTGGAATCCTTTGCCAAGACAGACAGGTATCATTGTTCATGTTGATAGTTTATTCGTCTTGTCTCTGTGGTCCACTTGAAGTTATTTTCCTGTGTTTTGTAGCATGCTTTTCCTTCAGTGGCCTGTAGCTCTAATTGGTTATATATGGCATATATGTATATATATATATAAATATATATATATATAGTGCTTTTTATGTGTTAGATACATGTTCTTTGTTTTCCTTGTTAGCCGCAAAATCAGTTTTGCCCAGCTCCAGGTCTGCATTTCTTTGACAGATCACAGGTAATGTTCTTTATAGCCAAGAGGTGTCTAATGAAAAACCTATGTTCCATACCTATATGCCTCTATGCTGCATCCCAGTTCCACACTTTTCAGGGACCCTGCTATCATATCAGGCCTGTATTTCTCCACCCTACATTTCTACAATGGAATGGAATGTATCAGTAGACAAGGGAAGACCAACTGGCATCATCTATCTTTACTTCTGTAAGACCTTTGATAATGGTCATCCACAACATTCTTACCTCTGCACTGGAGAGATAGGGGTTTGAAGGAATACTTGATGGGGGAGGAATTGGCTGGATTGCTGCATCCAAAGTAACAGTCAATGGCTCAACATCCAAATGGAACCACTGAGTCATGTCCCTCAAGGGTCCATACTGGGACCAATACTATATAGTATCTTCATTAATAACACAGATGGTGGGATTGAGTGCACTCTCAGCAAGTCTGTAGATAACAACAGGCTGAGTGATGCACTATTGACTTGAGGGAAAGGTTGCCATCCAGAGGGACCTCAGCAAGCTTGAGTGAGCCAATGTGCACCTCATTAAGTTCAGTGAGGCCAAATACAATGTCCTGCACCTGGGTCACAGCAGTCCCCAATATCAATACAGCCTGGGGGATGGATGCATAGAGAGCAGCCCTTGGAAGAAGGATTTAGGGATACTGATGGATTCAGATAGAGCAAGCTTGACAAACCCCAGTTCTGAGCCTTACAATCTTGGTATAAAGTTCATAGACTGCTACCAGCAATGACAATACTTTATGACAAGGCTACAAATTACCGGATACAGCTTGAAGCTCCTGCTCTGGTTTACACTTTGTGTTTTTTTGTAAGCATGTCAGCAGCTGATATGTGACATAACTGGATGTGTCTGTATCACCTAGGAAAATAAGCTACTTATCTTTTTTGCATTGTTTGCTTTAGACAAAGTGGTGTTTTTTGGCTTTTTTTTTTTTTCCTGATGGGAAAGGAATTCTCAAATAGAGAAATAAAGAATCCCTCTTTCATTGCCTACATTTTTTCTCATGTAAAGACAACAAAACCATAAAATAAACAATAATAATAAAAAAGATAAGATTATTGGCCCAGCTCAAAGCAAGTAAGAAGAGCTGCAACATATTGGATGAACTGCAGAATGCCAGCTGCTAAAATGTCTGCAGCTGTTGAAAATTCTTGATAAAGGGCTAAGTAATAACATCTGTTTTTCTGCTGTACTCTGCTCTTGTAATTGATGTCATTTCCTCTACTTTGCTCTTTGTTGCCTGCTTGCTGCATCATGAGGAAATATTAGCTGAGATGAAGTAAGTTTAAAAGTACTGTTGAAATCAACTAACTGGTTTGGATTCCTAAATTGGTCATAGTATAAATTGCAGGGATCATAATAACAAAGCTTCACTCTTTTTAGTCATGAAAAAAGCTGCACGAAGTCATGCTATCAAATGTGAGTATTCACAAAAATCAGCATCATTATTAATATTCTTGATCATATCATTGCACCTTTGTGCTGGTTAATTAAGCAACTTTACAAGTATTTTAGCAAGTAATTGCAACTAAAAATTTCTGCCTCATGGAGAATGAAATGAATTATTAACCTGACATTTTCAATAGTTTGATGATGACTAGGTTCCTGTGGATCTCTTAGATGTGCTGTAGAAACACAGCAACACATTCATAGTGATTTGAATTTTTTTCCAATACTTTCTAGAAGCAACATTTTAGGAAGATGGTTTTAGAAAGTAAAAGAAAATAAAGCTGGAATTCTAAAAATATATTTTTTCCAGCACCCACACCCCTTAGTAGATGTTTGAACCTTGAGTTAGGTACCTAAACAACATGAAGGGAAGAGTTAAATACATCAGATTCCTAGCTATACACCTCCATATTCATATTTCAGTACCTTCTCTTAATTACACACACCTACAACACATTTTGTAATAATTGAACAGCTAACTCTTTTATTCTTCAAGGTGCTGTTAGATGGAGTTTACAAAGCAGCTAGGCCCTGAGTAACTATTTTGTTCTTTTTTCTCTGCATGAACTCTGAACTAGTTTTCATTCTCCACATAGGTTTTTTGCTCATTATAATGTTATGAAACACTCTGTTATAATCTCTTTCCTGAGGAAACAGTTCCATTTCCATGCCATAATTAAAGACAGAAAGAGGCAGACAATATCTGGTATTCCAGCAGGCTGTTCAGAGAGTCACCTGGGAGTAGAAGGCAGAGGTTCCAGCTTGCTCCAGGTACAGTTTATAGTCTTATATTGTTTTACAATGACTCTGTAGTGTTAAAACGTATAACTTGTCTTTCATGCACAGTAATAGAGTTTAAACAAGGGAAAGGGCCTGCAATCTACTTCAAACAGTCCTAAGGAAGATGGGATTTTGCTTCACTAGATTTGAAACTGAGGCAGTTACATGCACTGCAAGTACATTGCAAAGGCACGTAGCAGTCAGTCATATTTTCTGCAACATCCGGTACCACAAACATTCTCTGATGACTGGGCAGAGGACCACTTGATTTATCGATTCCAGTGCACCTTACTTAAAATAAAAGCATCATATCACTTAAAACTGCCAATAAACATAACTTTATGTCCCAAAATAATTTAAATAAAGACAATCATATATGAGATCACATTCTACATGTTTATTTGTTTCATATTGTAGATATGATATTCAGATACAGGCAAGTAAACTGGCCTAACCTTATGTGCCTGGGTTCCTGTTGTGGTTTAAGTCCAGCTGACAACTAAGTACCACACAGCTGCTCACTCACTCTCCCACTCCCTGCCCCAACAGATTGGGAAAAGAGTTGGGGTGAGAGTTAAACTCAAGGGTTGAGATAAGAACAATTTAATAACTGGCATATAATAATAATAATAATAGCAACAATAAAAATGATGATAATAAAAAGGAGAGGGAAGGGGAAAGGAATAAAATCCAAAGGGAAAAGAAAAAAAAACCCAAGTGATCCAGAATAAAATTGCTCATCAGCCACTCACCAATGCCCAGCGAGTCCCCAAACAGTGATAATCTCCCAGCCAGCTCCCCCCAGTTTATATGCTGAGCATGACGTTGTATGGTATGGAATATCCCTTTGTTTATTTGGGGTCAGCTGCTCTGGCTGTGTCCCTGCTTCTTGTGCCCCTCCTGCCTTCTTGCTGGCAGAGCATGAGAAGCTGAAAAGTCCTTGACTTTAGTATAAACACTACCTAGCAACAACTTAATCATCAATGTGCTATCAACATTATTCTCATACTAAATCCAAACCACAGCGTTGTACCAGCTACTAGGAAGAAAATTAACTCTGTCCAAGCCCAAACCAGCACAGCTGTATTTTGCAATAACCTTCTGGTTTGTATATACTATATGAAATAAATTCTTCATTGTCATTTAATAGCACCTAAGTTTGATGATTATACATCAAAAATGGACATGTTGTAGAAGGTAGATTCTGTCCATAGTAAATCAACATGTTGGGTAAGCAGATGGTAATTTGGAAGCTACAAGGTGGTAATTTGGATGTTAATACAACCACATTAACGAAGAAGTACCAATAAGTGTTATCAGAATCTGTTCATTATTTAAAAGTTCCAGTAATAATTCTGATTTTCATAATATTTGCTTTCTGTTTACATAACACACCACCTTTGGCTATGAAATCTGTTCCTTTACTCAGTGGCTAACATTTCAGTGTAGCACATTACATTTTCATATACATCTAATTTGGTCTGAACGCATGCAGTTCATCAAAGTTATATGTGTTAAGAAGTTGTGATCAAGGGAGGCATAAGCATTTCTATGTTTTGATTTGAAAAGCATAAGTAACCTCTTAAGTGAAGATGTGAGAATGGATTTTGTCAAAGCAATTAAAGATCAGTCTTTAGCTTATACTTTCCCCTGATAAGCCCAAGCCTCAACTATATTGAGAATTTCTCAGAACACTTTCTTCTGCTTAGATTTGGGGAAAAGATAACAATTTCAGGCTACCTCCATGTTAAAGTCCCAACTTCAGTTCTAATGTAGACATAGCTTAAGATAACTTGTGCATTTCTAGTTATGAATGTGTAAGATGTATAACTACAGAATTTAGTCATTCACCAAATTCAAATTGCTCAGTGATAATATTCACACCAGGCTTCAGTTCTGCATTCTGAAGCAAATGATTGCTCTTATTGAAGATAGTATTCAAAAGAAGTAGGACTGTAACTTTGAAAAAAAATATAAATACTCTTGTAGTATAAATATACTTTGTAAATCTTGTATTTTTCCACTCTATTTATATTAGTCTCCTGTTTTTTAAGATATAACTTAGAAAAATAAAGATGAAAATTCAGTCTAATTATAATAGGCAGATTTAGCACGTGTTTCTGGAAATCTGAGTTTTGAAAGAAGAGCTGAAGATTAAAAAAAAGATATCTAATACAGCTCAACTTATTTTGGAATGTGAAAGGAATTTAATGCTATACTTCATGAAAACTTTGGCTGTACAGCAACATTGGTATCTATGATATACTTCATGAAAACTTTGGCTGTACAGCAACATTGATATCTATGTTTGAAGCAGCCAGCATTAGGAGCTGAGTCCGTTTTCTAGAAAATAGAGGGTGAGTGAGAAAGCCAGTAAACTGTCAGATTGAGATACATAACCCAGCGAATAGGAAAGAACAAAAAGGTTAAGGCCCAGGTAAGGTGTACTGAGTTCATGATAACAGCCAGAGCAATTACTGTCAAAATATTTTGGTATATCAATGTGTCACAAAATGAAGCCAAAACCTACTCAGGGTCATAAGTATCACAACTCTCTAATACCATTTTTTTAAAAAAACTACTAAATTATATTTTAAATAGTTTTTCCTTCTTGAATCATCCTTAAATTATTCCTCTGATCCAAAAAATGGTTTCATTACATGAGAACTTCAATCATTTCATCAGGAGACACTACGATAGCTCCACAAAAGAAAGTCCAATAATGCAATTGAACAAGTACTGACAAAGGAGGTATGAATACAGATTCCAGCCATTCAGATGGAAATGTTCCCTGAACATGTGCCTCCCATATCCAGAGAGGTCTGTAACCTCTGGTCTATAATTAACTCTAGTAAGTTTTGCAGTGATTAATTTTGCATTATTTAATATATGAAAAAATATTACATTATTTAAATGAAATGTTAAAAGATCTGCTTTCAAAGATCATTTTGTTCTTCAACTTATATTTTCAAATCTACTCAGGTATCTAAGATTGATACTTGTGTAAATTTACCTACTGTTCACCATTTTTTGGAATTTGACCACTGTGTTCCTTCCGAGACCCTGCTGAAGTACTTACACAGAACTTAGGAACACTTAGTAGTGTACTAAAACTGCCAAGCTCAAGTCAATGTCCTGGAAGATCCAAAAGAGTATTTAGAAATCAGATACCTTCTCAGCTGTTTCAACAATGAGGCTTATCCTGGTAGACTTGCTAAATCAAAAAGGTAACTTGGAATGAAAGAATATAAGAACAAATAAGCACACACACACACACACAAACACACACACACACAAAAAAAAAAAAAAAAAAAAAAAAAAAAAAAAAGCCAATGTTCAACAACTGTTTCACTAGCTTTTCTGACGTCTGAAATGACATACTTAGATGTTTCTCTCCATTGCTGATGTTATTGGTTATATACATCTGACCCTCTGAAGCTGAAGGAACATTAAGAGTATGAACCACTAAAATGCGAATAGAGGAGCAGGTCTGAATTGAAAAGCAGACATCTTATGACAAATTTAGCATAACTTTATCATGGTGTGGAATTGCCAGATTATAAATAAAAGAAGATAGATGAAGTTGTTTCACTGCCTGGCTCTAGATCAAATTCTAACAATACAATAATAAATATTTCCGTTAGAGAGAACTAATATATATTCATTAGTGAAAATCAGTGACTAGCTATAGAAAAGTAACTGGACACAATTCAGTGTGACTGAAACAGGTATTAAATCTCAGGAAGGGCAGGAAAGTTCACGAGGACTTGAGACTAAATTGCATAAAAAATAGCTATTTAATGAGATTTATGGAATGACAAATTCAAAGCAATTTAAGAACATAAATTCACAGGATCACAGAATGGTTGGGGTTGAAAGGCACCTCTGGAGACCAACTAGTCCAACCCCCTGCTAAAGCAGATTCACCTACAGCAGGTTGCACAGGATCACGTCAGGGCAGGTTTTGAATGTCTCCAGAGAAAAAGACTCCACACTCCCTCTGGACAGCCTGTTCCAGGGCTCTGTCACCCTCAAGGCAAACAAGTTCTTCTTCATATTCAGTTAGAACTTCTTGTGTTGCAGTTTGTGCCCATTGCCCTATCACTGGACACCACTGAAAAGAACCTGACCCCATCCTCTTGACACTCGCCCTTAAAGTATTTGTATGCATTTATAAGATCCCCTTTCAGCCTTCTCTTCTCCAGGCTAAATAGGCCCAGGTCTCTCAGCCTTTCCTCATAAGGGAGGTGCTTCACTCTCCTAATCATCTTTGTAGCCATTCCCTGAACCCTCACCAGGGCAGAGCAGAGCAGAGGGAGAGGATCACCTCCCTTGACCTGCTGGCCACACTTCTCCTGCTGCATCCCAGGATCCCATTGGCCTTCTGGGCCACCAGGGCACACTGCTGGCTCATGAGCAACTTGCTGTGCACCAGAACTCCCAGGTCCTTCTCCACAGAGCTGCCTTCCAGCTAGTCAGCCCCCAGCCTGTACTGGTGCATAAGGTTGTTCCTCCCCAGGTGCAGGACCCTACACCTGCCTTTGCTGAACTTCATCAGGTTCCTCCCTGCCCAACCCTCCAGCCTGTCCAGGTCTCACTGAATGGCAGCACAGCCTTCTGGTGAATCAACCACACCTCCCAGTTTTGTATCATCACCAAACTTGTTGAGGGTACATTCTGTCCCTTCATCTGTATCTTTGAGGAATCTGTTGAACAGGACTGGACCTAGCACTGACCCCTGAGCAACACCATGAGCTACAGGCCTCCAGCCAGGTTCTGCACCACTGATCACAACTCTGAGCTCTGCTATTCAGCCAGTTCTCAGTCCACCTCACTGTCCACTCATCTAACCCACACTGCCTGAGATTACCTGTAAGGATCTTGTGGGAGACAATGTCAAAAAAGCCTTGCTGAGGTCAACGTAGACAACATCCACTGCTGTCTCCTTGTCTGCTCAGCCAGTCATTCCATCACAGAAGGCTATCAGGTTGGTCAGGCATGATTTTTGCTTGATGAATCCATGTTGACTCTTCCTGAGGACCTTCTTTTCCTCCACACGCTTTGAGATGACCTCCAAGATGAGCTGTTCCATAACTCATCCAGGAATGGAGGATAAACTCTCATTGGTTTAAACAGGATGTAAGCGTGTAAACATCTTTAATGACTGGGTTATGGGCATATATGCTCATTTTTTGATTACCAAAGAGATTGAAAAATCTTCACAATGTATTTCCAGAAGAACAAATTAAGTAGGTTTTCACAAATCTAATTTTTCAAGTCTATAATTTTTTTGAACTCAGAAAGATTTGTGCCATTTCAACTTTAGGAAGTAGCTGAATTCAGCACATACTGTCTCTTAGTCCAGTTTTAAATTACTTAAAACTTTTCCATTGTGACCCAAGATAAGAGGTTGTGGAGTTGTTTTTTTTTTTTATTCCTTGTGAATAATGAACAGGCAGTTTTGCAAATCAGGTGATGTATGATAGTTTAAGTTTTAGTCACTGGATCAGATGTTTGAGTACCTGCCTGCTTGTCTCACACACACTACTATTTGTTCATCCTCATTGAAGATAACTATAAATACCATCTCAAACTCCAGCAACTCCGTAAATTACTTATGCAATATACGTGACACTGTGCATATTAAAAGAAACAGATAACTGATAGAATCATGATTGTGGTACACCAACATATTTTAAAAAGAGAAGATGACCAAAACAGGAGTTATAATTTTTATGACAGTAAATAAACACAATGTTATCATATAAGGTAAAAACATATCTGGAGAGAGGATGAATTGAAGTACTGAGATTAAGGATTGCAAAGTGTTGTAGGATGCTTGCTGTCCTGGTTTCAGCTGGGGCAGAGTTAATTTTCTTCTTAGTAGCTGGTGCAGTGCTATGTTTGGGATTTGGTGTGAGAACAATGTTGATAGCACACTGATGTTTTTAGTTGTTGCTGGGTGATGTTTATCTAAGTCAAGGACTTTTTCAGTTTCTCAGGCCCAGCCAGAGAGAGGGCTGGAGGGGCACAGAAAATTGGGAGGGGACACAGCCAGGACAGCTGACCTGAACTACCCAAAGAGGTATTCCATACCTGACCTGAACTATCCAAAGAGGTATTCCATACCATGGGACATTATGCTCAGCATATAAACTGGGGGGAGGGGGGGGGGGGGGGGGAGGGGGGTGTATGTGACTGGGGCCTGCCTGTTCTTGCTTGGGGACAGGCTGGGCATCATCAGCTGATGGTGAGCTTTTGTATTATATATCACTTGTTTTCTTTTCTCCTTTCCTTTTGGATTTAATTCTTCTCCCATTCTCCCTCTTTTTTTTAATTATAGCTGTTATTGTTATTGTTTTATTATCATTATTATCATTACCAATATTATTACTATTATCATTATTAATAATAATTAAAATTATTAGATTGTTCTTATCTCAACCCTCAAGTTTTACATGCCTTTCTGATTCTCCTCCCCACCCCTCTGGGTGAGGGGGAGTGAGTGGGCAGCTGTGTGGTGCTTGGTTACCAGCTGGGGTTAAACCAGAACACTTGGGTTTCCTGAAAAGAAAGAACAAGAAATATTTTATGCATACAAGAAAAGCCTTTAACAAGGCTTGAAACATGAATTATTAGGGATTACAGTTAATGTGACATTGACTACTCTGGAATAATGTGTATTCCTGAAAGTATGGTATGTTTTCATAGATTTCTGAGAAATTTTCAAAACCAGAAGCTTTTAGTAACAAAACTTTAGAAAAGTAATCATTCTGTATAAATAATTAGAAACTTATAATTTTATTAATTATTTTGACTGAAATATCAACTGTTAAGAAAATTCCTGACATCTGTGAAAAATATCTTGAAAGTTTACAGAAAGGTATATTTCAGAAATACGGAAGAAGGAAGAATGGTATTTAAAAAACTTATTAGTCTGAACACAATGACCTGCTTGTTGAATGTTCAGACACATCAGTGACTAGTCTCATAAAACCTTTCTTTATTTAGGAGAAAAAAATGGAAGTTTGGAAGTCGTTGTAGAAAATGAGTCAAATCAAAATAAAATTTAAAATAAAGTAAGTACTCTAGAGAAGAAAGGTCTAACAGAAAAGAGGAAAGGCATCAGGAACAGGAATGAGCCATAATTAAAGTACAAAGAGGATTAATCAATGTTGAAATGCAAATGTGAAATATCTAGGGGATGGTTTTGTTTAGGTTTACATCCCACTGAGCTTTTTTGTAGGATAAGGTGGTAGAATGAAGAAGGAAACCCTTCCCTTACACATATTTTATAAATAATTTATTCATCCTACAAAAACATTATAAACATTGTACAAGGTTTGCCACTTCTTTCCTATGTATTTTAGTCCTTCACTTATATGAAGTCAGTAACCAATAGTAATTGGTTCTGAATGAACAAGACTTTTCTTCAGCCATAGAATTTTGATTTTTTTTTAAATTCAGTTTTATGATAGTTCAGTCATATGCATTATTTGAACTATATAAAGAATATTACTTTTGTCAAAGAACTAAAAAGAAGTCAACGGAAAATACATGTATGAAAATTGATGCTGACAAATTTTTTTTGAAAAAGCTTTACCTGGATCTTTACTGAATCTTCTTCAATAAGGAAAGTGAATCAACATTAAACAGATGAACACTCACTTATTGCCTTAGAAATAAAATCTCTGTAAAAGTTTAGCCTGGTTGCAAACTTACTGGTAGTCTCTGTTTGGCTACAGCATAGTCATTTTGCTTATATTTAAGTAGTCCTGTCACTGAAATCGGGAATCAAACCTCTTAACACCAATGTAGTATTAAGAAGCAGGCACTCTTTTATTGCAGTGCTGGGTGCTTAGTGGCATCTTCACAAATCAAGCACAACTGTGTAGATTTTACCATTACATTTATACACAAAATTACAAGGTCGTACACTCCCAGTTACAATGATTGGTTAGTAATTTGCATATACTTTTAATATTTGCTGTGTCATCCTTTTCTGTTACTATGCTTGTGCAGGGGAAGGGTCTTCACCTGGGCAAGAGTCTTCTTGACGTGTGGGTGTGATTTTTAGTATTATAATGAAGGTAGTTCACTTCAGGACACCTTAAAAGTAAGTTTTGTTGCCAGGTTGTACGGCTGGATATCTGCCTTGCCAAGTTGTCCAATAACTCATCCTATACATAATAGAACCTAGGTGCTCTGGTTATGGTCTAGAGATTAAAGGCTAGGGTTATTATGGTCTATAGCATAGGGACTTCAAGTAACAGTCTCAGATAACAAGCAGCACAACAATTTATACGTCATTAGTTAATAAGAGCTAACATAATTCTAACATGGTGGTTAACTCCTTAAAATCAAGATGCTCCTGTAACTGTTTCACAAACACAAAATACAGAAAGATTCAGTAAAACTTCAAGATAATCTGCAACATAACTGTCCCCAGATGGCAGTTCTCGGGTTGAAGTTATGAAAAAAAATGTCACTAGACTTGTGTTAATGATTGCTATCTTACGGATCATTTTTTAATTTGCTTTTGAATATCTCAAAATCCTAAATATCTTACATGGATCCCTAGAGTCAAGATTACATCATGTGGTTGTTAGTATGCCTGAGCTGGCTGAAATGGTTTAACAACCCACATTTTCAGCTGTGTAAAGAACAAAGTGACTAGGAGCTACCAGAGCTGACATTGCTGATTTTCCTATGGATCTAGCTGCCTGGTAACACCAGCGTGATCCTAAGAGTACCTTAGTTGGATATATGAAAAGCCAGTAGACATGGGAACTCTTTGGCTTTTTAAAGTCTGCATATCGCAACCACTTGGATTCTGCAGATTTGAGTTTCTGACTCATAATACCCAGAGGGCTTAATACTACAATACCAGGAGATCTGGCAATGAATCTTGCCTTTTGCCTCATTTTCAATCTATTTTTTAAAGATTCTATCTTGGTGTATGCCATGAAGACTGTAGGAAAATGAGCTTCTCCTCTCTTTTTCTCTCCTCAAAATACTCCACTAAGCTGCATTGGATAGAAGTTAGACAACTCTGACAGTGCTGGTGTTCTAGCATCAGGATCCAAACTTCTCTTCCCCTTACCTACCCTTCTGTCTCATCTACTGTCTCTCTATTCTTATCAGAATTATAAGGAGATTGTAAGGAAGGCTCATGTTCTGATTTCGCATTTGTACAGCACAGTAATTAATGTGTGTTTGTGGGGAAGTCTCCAAGGTACTAAACATGCAAATATGAAATTATAATTTATTGGTTCAGTACAGTCTGAGACAACAGTCGTCTAAGCAGTTTAGCTGATAAAATTATAGTACAATAGTATAAATAACTTATGTTCTTGTTCTCTGTTCTTTAATGAACAGATTTAATTTTCATTTATGATTGCAAATTTAGAAAAAATGTTGTGAAGTACAAGAGTTATTATTCATATTTAGATTAAATATCTTAAAAACAAATGAAAAAAAAACTGTTATCTAACCAGCTTTCTTCAGCAAGGGAGTGGACTGTATTTTTTTTTACTCAGTTATTTATTCCAATGTGTATGTACAGTATTCATTATGTTAATATTTATGAGTGTAATTTTTGCTATCAAATTATATGTAGAATCCCACATGTTGACTGTGGTGTTGGCAGCATCATATAATACTGAGGGAAATGAATTGTCCATTCTAAGATCTCATTTACAGTTTATTTACTTTTACAAACACTAACTTTTCAAACTGAGATGTTATATGATGTGTAGCAGTATCAAGCCATTGGGGTTTTTTGAGTTGTTTGGTTTTGCTTTGTTTTGTTTTTGTTTTTGTTTTATTCAGGAGACGGTCTTGAAGCTTATGTCTTTTCAACTGCATGCCATTCAAAAACTTCATCAAAAGAAGACAGATGAATAGACAAAGTTTAGTCTTCTGTTGAGACAGGGGCTACCTTTCATGTAATCTTAAGTATTCTCAAACCTTAAGGAAATCTAAGTAGTCTCAGGGATTTAGGGATTCAGCCCAGTAGGTTTTCAGACAGTTCATCTAGTGCATAACACAAATATTCAGTTGTTGCAGTCTTCAAAATAACATAGCTGCAGGAGCTATGGATGGCTTCTGACTCATACCTAACAACTTAGGAGCTAAAAGTCATCATGACAAGTTGGTTTTAAAAATTCTGCTAGCTGAGGTAAAATTAATCTGGCAGTTCCCAGCAGGTGTATATTAAATATTAACCCATTTTTCCTAGTCACTCCCTGATTCTTCTTCCATACTTTTCTGAAGCTGTGCCATTAACTAGGAAAATGAGTAGGGGGTGGGCAGTGGGGAAGGATCATTCATGGGGTGAAATATTGAACAAGCAGAAGGCAACATGACTGTTTAATGTAGTAATAAAGTACCCATGTGCTCAGAGAAGTCAAATTATAGAGTTTCCAGTCCCTGGGTTGCCTTTGCCTTTGGATTAAAAGTCTTTAAATTTAGAAATACAATAAGCAAACAAAACATACTCAGAGAAGTGCTTAAGAAGACGTTTGAAGAAGCTGGGGAGGTCTGAAGCCAGGAAGGGCACTGAAATTTCTCCTCTCCTACTTCTTGAACTGAGGCCCTAAATGTCAGGTCATTATAAAAAGTTGATAAAAGATTTGATTGATACAAAAGGTATCTCTTTGTCCTCCTCTACAAGGAACTACATTTCCAAGTAAATACAGTACTGGCTTTATTTCTTAAATGTTCTGAATCTTCTGGTATGCTGTAGATTTCATCTAATCACATCTTAATAAACTAAGCCCCTGAGAGAATGCAATATTGTTCTGTCTAGCTGTTCACTATTTTTTCCTGTAACTCAGGCAGGATGTAGATAGCCATCTGCTGAGATATATGTGCTCTAAAAAAGATCAGATGGCTAGAAGTAGAGAACAGTAATGTGCTTAGTGACTTTTAGGTAATTTCAGGGCATGGACCTACTGAGTAGAGGGAGTGCTCAGGTTTTGTTTTATTTAAGGTCTGAACAAGTCATTTTTTGGATCTGTGCACTCAGTGATTAAGACTAAAGGTATCCTTTATTTTTTGAACCTGAAAGCTTAAAGATCCAGTGTTGGGGAAGAATATTTTACATTAGTAGGCAGTATGTATCTATGCTTTTACTTGTAAATTCAATATACCTGGCACTATTTTCTGACCATGAGACCAGCTACTCTGGAATGGTTATCTTTTCCATTGCAGTTTCATAGTCTTAATTATGCTATGAGCATCTAATCCCTTTATTCTTGGGTAAAAGGGAGGTAAAAACAGGAGAACAGTAATGATACGGGTAATGAATATCCTGTCAAGCAGCTAGGCTAGACCAGGTTTGTTATGTGGTCTTTCATTAGAGAATTGTATTGTCCTCTTATCGTGTCCAGGAGAAAGCGTAGAAAGTAATGCTAAGTTTAAATAAAAAAATTAGTATTCCATTACTATAAGCATTCATTTTCTTTCATGACCAAAAATGTCTGTCTTTCATCTCAAATTGTTGTTTGGACCCCTTCTTAAATAAAAAGAAATAGTAAGTCTAGGGTCCATTACACGCTGTATCTACAAGAGAAAATGATGTGCACCTTGGACTATTCTCTGCTACTGAGAGCATCCATAGTGCAAACTAGCTCATCTTATTTCTCTGAATAGCATTTAATCCTGTCTAAATTGCCCATTAGAAATTATCTCTAGCCCATACTAACCTCTGAGCCTTGCTCAGGATTTCCCTGATGCAGTTTTGCAAATTCAAGTCAAGGATGAAGTGTGAGTTTTAAGTCCATATTCTAACTCCATTTGCAACAAATTGGTGTAGTAGGTAGGACAGCAAGTAGTATCACTGGTTATTTACAGAGGCATAAAGTGAGTCAGAGACCCAGCTTCTCAGAAGAATGGGCTCATGACAATTGGCATCAGTGGGAAGCCATAGCCCTAGGCATTCCTGGAGCTGCGAAGCAAGGTCAGACTACTGGCATTATCTTGAGTCTGATTTAAGTGTTCCAGAAACGCGATAATAGTGGAAGGAAGGAGTGTGTTTCAACTCCACCGGCACCAGTCCCCAGAAAGGGAGACAACCACTTCCTCCCCTTTATGACAGAACTGCAGGACATGAAGCACAAACCCAAGTAATGCCTGGAAGGCAACTGGGCTGGCCGCCTATCCAGAAAGTAGAAGCTTTTATTCTTCCCACATATTTTAATTCCAGTTTGTCCTCAGCCACAATTGGTGAAGTTTTTAATAGATACAGAAGCACAAATTTTCATTCTAAGACAACACACTGAGAAGCTGGGTGTGTGATCTGGACAGCGAAGAGTGGAGATCAGTGGTGTGAACGGAGACAGTGTTGCGTGTCAGACTGCCACGGTCAGTCTGTGACTCGCAGGCGGAAGCACATGTCGACTACTAGCTTTGCAATTAAAGATCACCATGAAAATATTTTAGGTTTCAATATTTCAAAGGGACAAACCTGGCACCTACCAAATGGCAGCGTGTAGTCTTCCAGCTCAAACCCTGATCCCAGCCCTGGTGGAAATCGGGAGGCTGCAGTGCATGTGCTGTGTGCAGCCTCCTGCACTCCTTGATACAAAAATTACTAATGTACCATATACAATTTCTGCTGCGGCATGAAATGGAATTTCTGAAGTCATAGTTGACTTGGAGAATCAACAGATTTATCTCCAGAACCTACTCTCCAGATAACTCACCTGTCTGGCCAGACCGAAAACCAGATGGGAGATGGCTTTAACAACTGATTATCAGCGCCTAAATGCTAATACAGCCCATTAACAGTTGTTGTACCAAACATTGCAAACTTAACAGCTACTTTGCAAGCAGCTGCACACACTTGAATGACGGTTCCAGATGTAAAAGATAGGTTCTTTATGGTTCCCTTGAAGGAGAAGGAAAAAAAGAAGTTTGCTTTCTCCTGGGAGGGAATTTAATATACCTTTAACAGACTCTCATTCCCCCACAGCTGCTCATGCCGCACTTGCTGAACTCTTACAGTCTCACTTCCCCAAGATGTGAAACTGTACCAATATACAGATGATATCCTGATTGGAAGAACTTCCCCTGAGAAAGTGGGGGAAGCTGCAGCAAGAGTATAGCAAGCCCTAAATAGAGCAGAAATTGAGATTCCAATCGGAAAATATCAGGGACCAAGTAAAAAAGTAAAATTTTTAAGTATTTTTTGGATAGCGGGCAGTGCAGTTATCCCTCCCAATACCTCAAGACAAATCAAAGAACTGCAAATGCCCCAGTCAAGGAAGGAGTTACAACAATTAATGGGAACCTTAGGATATTGGAGAAAGCATTTACTTGGATTTTCTATCATTTCATATCCATTATACTCACTCATGGAAAGTAAACCCTGGGAATGGAAGCTGGAAGATAAGAAGTATTTTGAAATACACCCCGGTGAAACCCCTGACACTATGCTTATATATATTGGAAAAGGATGTATTTGTATCCTTTGCAATTTTATATTCACATATAACATTGCTGTAGATACAAGCAATCATTTAAATGTTTGTATTTGTAACTTTACTAAAATTATAGGATGCTACTTTAATTATTCAGCCCAGTAAGTGTTATCAGTTGTTACAGTCTACTTATCCACTGAGTCAAGATTTACTGCCTACCCCCATAGCAATGAATGTTACAGTGGTGAAAAAACTACTGCAAGACGATGATCTGTGCCAGCTGCTAGAATGTGTCAGAAACAATGGGCACAAAACCCCAATCACCCCAATCACCATTCATCATGATGTTGCCTAAACTCCCCAATTACAAACTCTGATGCAGCTAAACAAGAACGTGCACAAAGCTTAGGTCAAGCTGACCCACCCTCTCAAGTCGTTAATGCTGCAAGTACCCACCCATCTCAAGTCCTCAAAACCGATGACTGAAAGGACTTCTAATGACAGGAGCCAAGCCTGGGAAACAAAGAATAGAAATGATAAGATCACCGTTATGTAAATTACGCAGAAAAAAAGGCTCTAAGTGAAAAAGTTCTGGCTGCAAGGGGAGACAAGCTGATAAGGTGTTGCAATCACTCATTTAATTTAATTGCACCAGAAGCTAAACACTTGTAACCACTGTCAGCTTTCTAAACTACCTTTTGGTTTGGAGAGCTTTCCTGGTTATGAGTTTTGGTAACAGAATTTGATGATCCAGGTGGGAGGACATAATCTCCAGGATCTCGATGGTCCAGGGGAACCCTGAGGAATCCAATTCAGCGGCAGGGTGAGTTTCTGCGACAGCTCTCTGGGATATTAACAGCATCGGTCAATAAATATTAGGTTGCTTACCTAATAAGTTGTATTGGAGAGTGGGTTAGAAGCCCCCCCCGGAATACCCAAGTTATGTACGCATTGCTGAGCTGTTGGTGGTGCGGGTTAGGGCCCCTCCGGCGTATCTGAAGCACGAAGTTGTGTAAATCCGCACATTGTCACGGGGACTCCCGAAGTCCGGAGTTTGGGTATTGGTAATACAAAACTTTGTTGGAATTTGAAACTTTGTTGGATATTGTTTGCTAGATTTTGGGAATTGGCAATTTGACGTTTTGCTGGTTATTGTTTGCCCAGTCTTGTGTATCGGTAATTTGAAACTTTACTGGATTTTGTTTGCTGGATTTTTCTGATGGATTTCGTTTAAGTATTGGGTATTTGTGATTTTGAAACTTTGTAACATGGGATCTGGGCATTCTACTTGGCGGGGGGTGGGGTGGAGGGTGGGTGTCTTAAGAGCTTTCCGTTGGGCTGTGTATTAAGATATTGGAGTATGTTTGGGGGTGATCCCCTCACTCAGGAAAAAAAAATAATAGTAGAATATCGTAATCACTGGTGGCCCTTGTATACCTTAGATAATCAGGAGAAATGGCCTAAGAACAGAAGTTTAAATTATAATACAGTATTGCAATTAATGTTGTTTTAAGATGCAAAGGAAAATTAAGTCCTGTACATGGATTTGGTGGGTTTTGCCTTAAGAAATAACCATGGTACAAGAAATTAATATAAATTGATGATATTTGAATCTAATGTATTGATTATGATGGAGGATAAAAAGGAATTGCCTTGGTATCGTTCTGCTTGTAATGTTGGGAAAAGGTGCTTGCAAATGAAGATTGAAGAGAATGTGCAATTGATGGTTTCAGGATAGTGTTGTTAAAAATAGGGAGATATTTTTGCCTAAGGAAAAAGAAAGGTGTTGGAGAAAACTTGGGAAGAGAATGAGAAGACTTTTACCATTTTGTCTGTGGGGTAGTCCGCTCCAGATATAAGAAGGGAAGTTGGAAAAAGTAGATGGTATGTCTGGAATGTCGATACCTCAGTTGATAGAAATTGTTTGTAAGGTTTATAATAATAGAGACAAATTGGAAAAGAAAACAAACAAAAACAACAACAAAAAAACCCCAAACAAAAACCCCAGAGATATAGAAAGAGAAATTAAAGAAAAAGAAACAAAATGCTACAGTTTTGGCAGCTGCATTTACCCAAGGCCAAACCTCATCTCAAGGAAGAGTTTTCCTGAGAGAATGAGAGCATGAAAGAGGACAAAGCATAGGAGGAAATAGAAGGAATAGAATCCCTTTGGGGAAAGATCAGTGCATGCTTTGCAAGGAAAAAGGACATCAGAAAAATGAATGTCCAAAGAAACAGTCAAATCATTGGATACCCTTGTCTGCCTCCATTCGAGGCAGGCCTGCTTATGATTGGTATGGAAGATTCAGATTGACAGGGAACAGGGGTGATTAGTGGCAATCCCAGCAGATCCCCTGGTGCCAATAAAGCTAGAGAATGAAATTATAGATTTCTTTATAGATACAGGAGCAACTTATTCCACAGTAAATAATTATAAGCAGCCTCTTAGTAAATTTATATGCTGTTGTTGAGGTTACTGGAAAGAGAGAATTAAGGCCATTTTTTAAACCAGTGGTGTGTCAAAATGGAGGTAAAACTTCAATACATAAATCCTTGTGTATACCAGAATGCCGTATACCTCTCTTAGGTCAGGATCTACTTAGCAAACTACAGGCCCAAATAACGCTTTTTTGAGAATTCCATTCAGTTGCATATCCCACCAGAAAATGCCTGGAAAATGCAGTTACATCTGCTGCAAGAGGAATAACAAAGTGAGCCAGAAATCTAAGAAATCCTGGGTCCTGTCTTTCTATTGATATTTTCAGCATCGTGTTAGCTTTCCCCAGTACTTAAACAGCTTGGTGTGCATGTAAGGAGGAAAGATCCCCCGTGCACCCAGCACTGCCATAAGCCAAAACTGGCTTTCTAAACTTATCATTTGGTTTGTGTTATAAATTGAGACCACAACGGATCATAATCCAATTAAAATTTTATTAATTATAGCAAGTAGAATATGAGCAAAACAGCGCTGGACAACAGGGGAGTCTGCGCTCCACCAACTGCCGTCCTGAGCAGTTCAAACAGTCCCTTTTTATACATCTTTACTTCCATGTTCATGAGGTAGTGGAGTCATGCTTTTGTTGTTAGGGGGGTCGTTTTCTGCCTCCTGCTGGTCTTCCTCCTTTGTCTCATTGCCCTGTTTCTGTCGGTTCCTGGTGGTTATCTTATCTTGCATCAGCGGTGTCTGGTTTAGTTTGTGTATTGCGGTTATCTTATCTTACACAGGCGGTGTCTGGTAGCTGTTTGCATAAGCGTTTTCATATCTTTTGTTGCCTAAACTTTACATTGAGCTTAACACAAATCTTAATAAACAATACCCTAGTCCATAGTTTCTCACAGTTTGGATAGTTTTCCTGGTTATGGTTTTCAGTAACAATGATAACAGAGGAGATACACCATGTCTTGGAAAGAGTGGAGAAGAATTGAGAACACCACAGGTGGGAAACTCTTATTGGATGGTCACTGACAACAACAGGACTTCTTAATTTCATGTTTCACCCACGTGTGATTTTACGTACGCTAATACACTTATTACTTACAATTATATTGTATGTAAAGAATTGGTACATCATAAAACAAATAATACAACTTCAACCACACAAAACATACAAATTAGTACATAACAAACAGCTTACCATGGATCTATAAGCATGTAAACTATATACTCTATACTATTTATATACTATTTATGGCATAGAGGCAAGAGGTGAGCGGACCACCACTCTGTGAGTGTAAGATGAGTTGACTATAGTTAGGGGGTGGAACCTGGTGGTGTGTTTACACCCATCCCACACCCATTCTGACTTTTATTCTGTAAGTGTTAACCAACCATCAGTGTGGATGGGGCTGGTCCTGATGGCTCAAAGTGGATTCCGGGGAGACAGGTAACAAGGCAATAGCCAAGGCCTAATTTGAATAACGTGCCCACTTAACCAAAGTGGTGGTCTAGGTCTGACTCAAGCAAAATTTGAAAAAAAGCTTAACTTATGTAGCCACTATGCAAATATGACCATAAGTTTATTAACTCAGTCCATGAACAGTGGACAGCCCAGGGCCCATTGAGCTATCCTGCATGGTAGTGGGCTGCATGCCAGGATCTCCCCTTGAGCAGAGGCACCTCCCAAGGTTACTCCTTGAAGTTGACAGATTCTTTGATGCCACAGATTCTCTGTAAGCTATTAATAGCATGTTAAATGCTGAAATCTTATCTAAAAGTGATATAAAGGATTGATTATACATATATAATCCTTTACATATAAACTGTTGACTAAGTCTGGATCCAGCTGCACCTAAACTTCCCTCTAAGAAGGAGTTTAGAACACAAGGGGGTCATTTCTGAACCTCAGGACTCAGCAGCAGGGTCTCCCTGACAGCTTTGTCTGACTGTCCTCTGTGCAGTAAAAAATCAAGTGTACCCTGCTATGAAATATTGTTAAACCCCTGTCACATTTACTATCAAACTTTGTTAAATCACTGTTTTACACCAATAAACATATTGTTGCTTTTCTTGTACACCTGAAGCGTGTCACTCCATCCATGGCAGGACTATTCTCCCAACTTAAAGACAACCAAATTCCAGTGTCTGGAAATATTCCTTGGCTTCATTTAGCATGCTATTAGAAATGTAGGCTGTTCTCCAGCCAGTTCGGATTCACTTCAGAGAAAGATGTGAATGTGGTATTATTTCAACAAATAGCTTAGCTGTGTTCTCTTTGATAGGTTTTCAAGAAATTATTAATGAAATTACCGAACACAGATGTCAGGTTTGTTACAACTGCTTTGTTCAACATTATGTGCAAACTGTGCAGCAAATGCAAGCTTAATATACAGTTCCAAAGGTAATATTTGATGAACTATAAAAAATCATTTATAGTACTATAATGTCCTGTGTCTGACCACTTAGTTTTAAGATTCAGTAACAAAGGGACACTTTGTTCTTCCAGATAATAGATATTCTATACTATCAAGATTCACCTACAGAACAATTATATTTATGCACAGAAAAAGGCGGAGATCTTGTAGAAAATAAGAAATCTATGGTCTCGTAAAGACAGCATTGCAAAAAATATATGCAAACAAATTAAAGAATACATGGATTAAATGAAAGCTATACATGACTTATTTTTCATTTTCTAACTTCCGAGGGCTTAACTTGTAAAGTTAAGAATGTAAAAAGTAGAATTTGGGGGTTTAAAGTCATTATAGGTTTATGTGCATGTACATATACATGCTTGTAGACATATTTGGCTGATGTTACAGTTTCAGATTATAGATCAAGGGAAATTTGCATATAGTCGGATAAGCAATTAACTTACCATTTGCAGAACATCCCAGTACAGAGCTTTTATCATGTGCCTCATATACATTCTGAAGCCAGTGAATGATAGAACCCAGCATCTTTTTTGTGTCCTGTTTAACATTTCTTTTATTTATAGCAGGTTTTTAACCTACCTGTGATGAGGAATTAGGACACAGACTTTACTGACAAATACACTTGTTCTTAAAGAAAAGGACAGTTATATAAACCTATTAGCTGGCGGGGGGGGGGGCGATGAAATGTTGCCCTAAAACCTGACAAAATTCCTGTTTTTCAGAAAAGTGCTACTCCATATGGATGCTAGTATTTCTTACAAAATAGATCATTATAGATGAATCAGTACTTGTAAAAGACAGAACTTAATTTTGTTTTCTTTTGTGACTAATTTCTGAAAATGTATTCAAAACGTCTGTTTTTAGATTATACAGGGACATCTTCAGAGGATATCTTGTAAGGTTCTGTCAAAAGCTCCTTGGGAGCACAGCATTAAGTCAGGGATCATGTTTTAAATTAGCTTTAAGAGCTTCAGTTTTAACTTGAAAATCAAAATAATTATACTTAAAGCAGGAAAACTTCTCATGTCTCTTTGACTTTTCAATTTAAATTAGCAGCTTTGATGACTTCTGAAAAATGACATACATTAATGTCATCAGTGGAATCACACCAAACAACTTCAACTTCTACCATGAGTTGAAGTATTACCTCAGGATGTAGGCTTATTTCTGATGCATTGTGTTTTATTTGCCTGAAACTATCCAGATGAAGTACATAAGCAGGCACTTCTTTATTGCAGCACTGGGTACTCAGTGGAATCTCCACAAATTAAGCACACCTATATTATACAGTTCTGTATAATTCACCTTTATATTTATACAAAAAATTATAAGGTAGTACCAGTTACAGTGATTTGATGTTAATTTGCATATAATTATAATACCAGCTGTATTAACCTCTTTGGTTACTATGCTCGGGCAGAGGAAAGGTCTTCACCTGGGCGAGGGTCGTCTTGACCTGTGGGTGTGTCCTTTGGTATTATAATGAAGGTAGTTCACTTCATTACACCTTAAAAATAACAAGTTGGACAACTAGATATCTACTTTGCCAAGTAGTCAAATAACTCACCCATACACGATAGAACTTAGATGCTCTGGTTATGGTCTAGAGATTAAAGACCAAGGTTAATATGGTCTAGAGAGTAGGGACTTCTAAATAACACAGCTTAAGTGACAAGCAACACAGCAACTCATACATCATAAAGATTCAGTAAAATCTGAAGATACTTCATAAAAAGACTATGTTTTATTTCAAAGGTGCATGAAAATATTTGATTCATTAACTAATTCTTCACATTCAGAGTACTTAACACTAAATAGGCTTATGAAAAAAGTAATCTAAATCTCTAATTAATTCTTACTATTTTCATTGTCTAAAAAAGGCACAGAATGGTCTTTTCATTAAATCCAAATTTAAAGATGTGAAAGGATGAATGAACATGACATGAAATTTCAGAAAAAACAGGAAAAGAGTAAGAAAAATAAAGGTAAGGCAAAAGTGTGTGCATGTGTGTGTATATATACACACACACATACAAAATTATATAATATAAGGTAATATGTTATGATATGACATGATATATATTACTTTGTTTCATAGATTTATGCATATATATGAAACATATAGTAAGAGATGTAGGCATATACTAAAGCATTCTGGAAATAGAATCTAATACGTTTTACTTTTAGGAAAGCTAGGGAAGCCAGAAGAAGAAACCTGTCATCATAAAAGTGAGAGAGAAAAGAGTCTTGGAGGAGGAAATACAGTACCGCAGAAATTAAGTTATGGAGGTGATGACAGACAAGTTTGTAATCATTGGTGTCAGAGGAGAATGGAACCACAGATCAACATTCATATCGGACAATGATAGAAGGGCAGAGTATAATTATACTTTTTCTTACCTATAATTAACATAATAGTGTTAACAATAGCCTAAGAAAAAGTATAAAGAAAAGTTGTTCACCAGAAATGATGGAGATTAAGAAGTCCATTACTGGGTCACACAAGGACCTTGATGAGTTCATAAATAGTGTTTGCCTTGTATGTCAACCAAATACATGTCCTCTGTAATCTAAAATATAGTGATTGATATTTGAGAAAAAAATACTGTGTGGCAAGAGCTCACTGACAATTGTAGAAGGGCACAAAGATACAGCTTTCTTTGTGAAACTGGCAGAATCATGTAAATGGTTGGAATTATTGGTGTTGGGATACTGTAACTACTTGGTAAGGTACTCTGAGAGGGAGGACAGCATGACGCATATGGTAGGATTTTGCCTGGCATAATTCTGGGCAGATACATAAACACCAGCTAAATTACCTCTGGGGGATAAAACCCTAGTTTAGGTCACACCACCCACAACACTAGAATTGTCTTTTTATTTCTTTTGTGAATATAAAGAGAATATAAGTGACTGTTCAAAGTGTAGTAGCTATTGGCAAGGAGGTATATGTTTTATGAATTGAATCCCAAATACATTTTTTTAAATATATAGTTGCATGTAACACCTTCAGAACAGGTTGTCCTACAATTCATTCAAAAACCAGTAAGACTGAGAATATCAGGAAAGACATTAATTTAGGCCAGAGTGGTCATAGAATGAATGTTCATCATTCTTGTGTTAAGGAGCAAAAATAACATCAAAATGCAGTGTATAAAAGATTTAAATATTTTCATTGATATTACATGTTTTAGTAGAAATATAGAAATATTTTATATTGTATCATAGCATATTAGGTTGAAATAACAAACTGAGAGTCTGTAAGCCATCCAAAGAAGTAGGTCAGAAGTGGTAAAAAGTCACACAATATTGTTAATTTTTAATGAATGCTATTGAAAACACACATACAAAATGTGCTACTGCAAGAAAGATTTGGCACGTTTTAAAAAAATCAACTTGGCTAAATCAGGATGTTCCTTCATGAATCTCAAACACAAAAGAGATGTATAGAAAAAGTGAAGCTTAGGCCAAGGTACTAAGCATAATTTGACATGAGCAAAATCAGGAAACCCAATGCACAGTACAATGAAATATATTAAGGAAAGAAGATACACAAGCAGTTATTCTGTAAGTATGTTAATAGTAAGATGAAGACTATGAAATTTGTACTAATGCCAACAAAGATGAAATAAATAATTTCATTCTAAATTGATGAACACAGACCTGGTGGTAAATTACAAAAGACAAAACCTTAGTCAGGAACAAGCAAGAAATGACTTTAAAAGTACTCAGGTAAATAACACAATTTTATTTTGTAGGTTACTTTTATATAAAGATACTTAGATCTTGGCTAATGAAATCTCAGAGCCAAAGCCCTTTATCTGTTGAGAAGTTGGGGAAACTTGGTGAGATATTGAAAGACTGGAAGATTTATGGTCCATATTTTTATAAAAACAGAAAGGAGGGATCGATCAGTAAACATAGATATACCTCGTTAATATTAGTTCCTGGTAAAATACTGGAACATGTAATCAAGCCAACAATGTTGTCTAGTTTTCCTATTTTCTGTGTATGCATGTGTAGCATGAATAAGAATTGTAGCAAAGATATTCAAGAGATGAGACATCTGATATTAAGGATAAAGCAGTATCACACTAGATTAGGAAGGCTGTGAAGCCTCCACCATCATTGTTAAAAATAAAGTAAAAAGAACATCTGCCAAAAATGACTTAAAGCTGCTTAAACAGAGTGAATTGGACACCTTTATGAGCTCCCTTCCAAGCCAGCAATTCTATGAACTGAATAAAAATATAAAGCAGAAAAAATGTTCCAGTGGAAGTAAAGAACCATTCAGAATCAAGTTTCTATGTAACAGTAGTGTATTTTTAAAATCAATTAAATTAGTTTATTTAATTTATGTAACTTTTTAAATAGAGTAGCAGCTGACAAAAATAACATGAATTGTACTCTTGATTCAAAGAACATTAAATTTGCACTTAATACAAAAGCTTTCAGAGCATTTTTTATAAGTATTTCAAACTATTTGTATTACTGTAAACTTAAAAACTGCATGACTTTCTATAAATAATAACTGTTTCTAACATTACAGTTTACATTAGCTGCCACATTATTTCATTTCTATGTGCTTGAAATTCTTTTTGTCTTGATTACTTGGCTTCAAAATCCATTACCTCTCTTACCTAATCTCAAATATAATTTATCATGTTATTAAAAGTTTCATAGATTGCACTCCATTTACTAGACAAATAACTTATTTCTTTGGTACAAGTTCAGAGAACTACTTTGTCTAAACCAGCACCATAATAACTACTTGCTTTTACCACAGACTTTTAACTTATTTGTGCCTTTTCCATTGTTCAGTAATATATTCACACTACTTAAGTAGAAAGGAGAAACAGTTCTTGAACAAGTTGCAGATTCATTGAATTTAGAGACAGAAGGAATCACTGGGTTGTGTGGGCTGATCTGCTCCCCCCCCATTAATGTATAAAGCACCATTACTTGGGTGGGGCTTTTTTCCCCCTTTTTTCTCCTGAGCGGTCATATAAGGAAACTTCAGAGATTCAACTTCATCTGATGAAAGTTAACCTCCTAGCCTCCTTGTACGGTGAATGGAAGGAAATAAAGCTCTCAAACGATGCTTTGAGTGAGGAGTATTAAGACCTCAGATTTCCCGCATTAAAGACTGCATTTGCCAGTACAATGAGCAGTGTCACTGCTGTGCAATGAAGACAAGGAGAGCTGTCCTTACTAGTTTCTTTCCTCAATGGCAACCAGGTATGTCTAAAACCCATTTCTGTGTGCATAGGTGTGAACTACCTCTCTGAAACCTGCAAAACGGGGCACTAGAGTTACAATGCAGTGGTGGGAGGCCATTAAAATTCTTGGCCTTTAAAATAAGTCACAGAAACTGGAAACTATCCAGAAATTGCTGGAAGAGAATGTAAAACTGTCACTGATCTACAGAACAAGGCAGGGGTAGTTCAAGGAGACCACTTTTTAAAAAATAAATAAAACTGGGAAGGAATTCAGGAAAAGATCTCCTCCTTTGCAAAGAAATAACCTAAGGCATTTTCCACTTTTCTTGGGTATGAAATGCAAAGGAAAAACACAAGAGGGAAGATACTTATGTAGAATAAACAAAACAATCAACCAAAATAAAGGCTATAGACCTCTTATAAATAAAAGTTATTTCCAATTAACTTAGTTTTAAAACCACTTAAGAAGTTGATGATATTGCTTATCTATAGTGTCTCCATGACAGTGGCCACTTCCTGTCTCTTCCTCTATTACATTATCTTTAATCTTTTTATTGTTTAATTCTACTGAACTTCTGTACTTCTTTTTATATTCTCATTTCTTCATACTGTGTTGCACTGCATCGGAGATAAAAAGGTATATTCTTCTTCATGTCACATTATCTAAGAGATCTACTGATTTCCGTATGATCAGGATCTTTCAAATTTTATTTGATGTACTGTAATTTATTTTAAAATTCATATTATTACATGTAATTCTTAAAATATTTTCTAGTATGGACTTTTTAAAGTGTGGATTAATACGGGTTTTTTTGCTTTTGTGTTTGTATAGTAACTGGCACAACAACTGGCTCCCAAGTAATTACATAAGATAATATTATTGATATTGACAATAATTTATTATTAATAACACGATAAAATTTTACTAAGCATATCTAATAATACCATTATAATTAATAATTTAATAATATATCATTAATGAAATAGCTACTTATATGAGGATATATGGAAAGAGAGATATTTATAGTTGCATCTTCATTTTTCAGCTAATAAGAGAAGATCAGGAAGGGCCTTTGAATATGTCTTTTCCCTTCTACCAAGAAATACACAATAAACAAATTGTAAAATCTGTCATTTACATCTGTGCACCAAAAATTAACAGGTCTAATTCATACAATTAAATTGCAGCATTTATAGTGTTAACATTTTACCCAATAAATATAATGAGAGTGAAATTAGTTCTAGTTCCACCAGTCTATTTACTAACAGCAAAATAATACAAACAGAAAGTTGCTAACATGACTGTCTCATAGACCAGGTTTTATTTATGGAATTTTTCCTACATGAACATTGACAGGGATCTCCTTTCCTAAAATCTGCTTCTTTTCACAGGCTTTTAAGAAGCTTTACACACAACTAATCTCACAACTATATAATAGTTTGTAAATATTTACTGAAAACTTCACAATGATCTTTCATTCCGTGAAACACGTCACTGCACTGGGCTTACCTGGCTGGTGCTGAAGGATACGCACAAACGCGCTCACACACGCACACAGAGGCCACACTGAAGAGCGGGTCATTTGCTAGCAAATATATTATTTAAGAAGTGGAGAAGTTCTCTGCTTATATTATTGAGAACATTTGGCTCTTCCAGATGTACTGGGAAAGATAACTAGCCTCCATGAGCGAGAGAATACTTCCCAGTCCTCACACTTTGGCATCCTGAAACAGATCTGTGTAGAATGAAGTCTACTGGGAAATATTAGAGCATATATTCCTTTTCCTTTTGACTTAGCAAATACACTATTGTCTGGAGAGAGAATTATTTGTAATCACACATGTATATAACATACATGTATACACTTATGTGTATATATGTATGCATGTAAAATACACCTAGTATACATCAGCTGTGCATATGGTCAAACATACATAATTTAGAAATCAGTCTTAAAATTCATAAATCATGTGTTCACTGTGACGTTCTATATAGGCTCTCACAAGTACTGCCATGCTGAAGCCTAAGGAGAAAGTTCATCTGTACTTTTCCCTTTGTCAGCTTTTAATAGATCTAATTACCTAATTATCTGCTCCAGTGCAATGGTAGGGTGTTGTAACATTTCTTCTCTCCCCCAGGGAATGTGCACAGTCTCTGGGAAGTTGCCATCTGCTTCCATTTAGAATACTGGTGAAACACTCATTTAAGCACTGAGGGTTGCCAACTTCATCTGTCACCAAGCTTCGTTCAGAAAGGATTGACTGTTTTATTACTCTGATTCCTGTTAGACGTTGTAAAGCACACCCAAACTGTAGGAAGACCAGTTTATCATCAGAAATGAAAAGATTTATTTGTTACTGAAAATGATCATGACACCAACAACCTTGCTGCAGGCAGAAAGCAGCTGAAGTCAGACATTTCAAAATTATTATTTTCGCTTTGCTGGTCCTGGTTTGATCAGTATATGAAACGCATGTTCTGAATTGTTTCAATCATCATGCACAGCAGACACTCAAACGCCACCGCACTCTGTTCCACTCCACTCCACTCCTTGGAAAGTAAGCATTTCTGGTCCATTTGCAATGTGCAGTTGAACTCCATTCAGTAGCTCACCTCAATTACTGCTTGTAAAATGTAGAGGAACTTACATGCTCTAACAGTCCATATGATTTGATGCTTGTTACATGATGCAACTGAAACCAGTGCCAGGGTAACCTGCTTGTGCTTCTGCCAAGAGATTTCACTTCCGTTGTCTTGGTCTGGGTAACTTGCAGACATGGAACTGTTGTACATATGATATATTTTCTGAAAGATCAGCAGTAGAAGTAATAAGAAACATTTCCTCTGAAGACCTATCTGTCCATGCAGTCAGTTAATCAGAATAAATGCAGGTATTGGTTGAAATTTTCCCAGTGTTCTCCACGGTGGGGCTGGAGACTAGTCAAATATCAGGGCCTACACCATCTAGCGTGTTTTTTGTGTGTGTGTGTGTTTTGTTTTTTTTTTTTTTAACAAAAAGGTGTAACAGCTAGTAATTTTTAGAGTAGTAGGTAGGTAGCTGTAGTAAAGAAAAGCTTACCTGAATTAAGATCATGTTTATAAGTTAGAGATCTGTAAGGTCAGTCTCTGACTTTCTAGCCAAGATTCTATGCCATATAAGCAGCATTTTCAATATAAAATCTAACTACTAGTTTCTCCTCTCATTTTTAATTCTTTGAGGCTGTTATAATCCTGACTTTTGCATCTCACTGAGATGATTCCCTATTGAATATCAGGGAAGAGCCCCAAATTTTGTCTTTTCAAGACATGACTTGTCTGGGACGCATTCTACATGGCCAAACCATCTACCCATGGCCTCTACAGAGCAGAGGTAAATCTGAAAAGTGCCAAGCTACTTTGTTTAGCTAGAAATATATTTATGAAGTAAGCTGTAAAGTGTCATGGGGAAAAAAATCTTAATTTTATGTATGTTTAGCTACAAAGGTAATGGGCATAATAGACCTTACACTTCCAAATAGTTGACCATCCTGCTATATCATATGTTCCTTAACACAGCTTCCCTGAAACTGAAAATAAAATCTGCCACATGAAAGCAAATTCACTGCCTAGAGGCATTGCTTTTATACTAGTTTACAGTATGAATTTTAAGCCAATAGATTTTTTTTTCCCAAAAAAATTATGTGGAAGTGATTAATTGAATAATCATGTAACTGCAGCACCAAACTCCTCTAATATGAAGTAATTTTAGGTTGTTAGTTTTTCCTCAGAAGACACATTAATACCATTGTTGGAACCATAGAGTCTGTATCTTTATTACACCACAGCATGTCTCTCTACTAAGATTGAAACTGTAAAATAATTACTAATTGTAATCACTTTGAAATTGGTGTCCTACTGCTATTATGCAGTGTTCACATAACAGAATTAAACTAGTGAGTTAAGACATCTTGGTTTTAAATTTACATTCAGAAAGCAGTAAAGAGTCCTCATCAGAAGAGAAGCTTCCATCATGAAGCAGGAGCTGATGTTGTGATTTCATTGTGATTGTCGTGTTGTCTTTCTGCAAATCTTGATCAAGAGGTTTTGCATAAAGGCCATTGGGATAGAAAGAAATGGAGGGGATGGAAAAACCCAAGTTAATTAAAGTTAGTTACAAATTAACATAAGCAATCCCCTCAAAATGCTCTGAAACTAAACTGCATTGTTAAATGGTTACATTTTCTTCTCATCCTCCACTCCCAAAAGAACCAAACAAAAACTATCAGCATATATCAAATTCCTCCAGATTTGACAATTCCCTTTTTACAAATACCCTAAAAATTAATTACACTGTTCCCTTCCTGGTCTCAGTTCTGTCTTGTAGTTTACAGGCACGGGATTACCACAGCAACAACTGGGCTGTGTGGTTCCATCCTTCTCCGCTGCATCTACTTCAGCTCTGTACAGATAAGATCAAATGGAATAATTTAAACTTTTCAATTTTTACTAGGTCATGCCTTTTATTTGCTTTATTTATTATTATTTATGATCAAGATATTTTTCAGTTTTCATTGTTTCCTTGTAACAGATTTCTGTTCAAAACCCAGAAAATGTTCAAAACCTGCATATTTCATTTAATTCTCAAGAGTGTTTTGATGGGGAAAATACATATTTTGGTATCTGGTCATTATTGCTACTTTTTGTTACATCCTGCTCATTCTCTCTACACTGTGCATTTTTCATGGAAGAACCATGATTTCAAAAGCTGTTTTAGCACATCAATAAAGTACATATTTCTCTCATTACCAAAACCCAAAGGACTATTGTCACCTAGTTCTAATATTCCAAAGCCTTAAAGACATCTTCCAGTTTGATGGGAAATTCTCAGCAGTTGTACTTCTATGTTGTCAACTACTTTCCCAGTCTAAGCAACTTGATACTCAATTTCTATCTAATCCAGTTAGACTCCATAAGCTTGGCACAGCATCACTTAAGAATCCTCAGGATCCTGATTCTGTAGTCTCCCACAAAATTGTCTACCATATCTAGCCAGGATCGGATCTTCACACAGTGAAACATGCCATCTTAATTTTGAATTTATGGTCATTGCGGTGGCAGGTACTTTTGTTCTTTATCTGTAAGAGTAAATGGATAAAGTTCAGAAATAGCTCTGAGGTCAGGGTCAAGCTGCTCACCTTCCCAAACAAGTTCCTCTGCCAAGAGTCAATAAAATCACTCTCTATCCCTTCCTGAATCCATGAATAACTATTTCTTTCTAAATATCAGAGCTCAAACAGGAAGGGCTGAGAGTTTCTTCTTTCCTCCTTCACTGTTTCCAGTTCAGTCTCTGCTATGGTCTGATGTTTAAAGAAGCTCTCC
This sequence comes from Falco punctatus, assembly GCF_963210335.1. Classification (NCBI taxonomy): domain Eukaryota; kingdom Metazoa; phylum Chordata; class Aves; order Falconiformes; family Falconidae; genus Falco; species Falco punctatus. Next base: position 23,665,648 of record NC_137582.1, on the reverse strand, counting down.
TGGGAGAGAAGAAACATGGTTTGCATCAGTGTCCTATTTATGGGGGAAGCGTGCTATCTGCGGAGAGTTCTGAGTTCCTCAAAGGAATTAGTGTCATCTTATGGTAGCATAGCTAAGGTGATAATTGCTACAGCAGTGTGGGAATTAAGTCAATCTTAATGAGTTCATAGCCAAATGCACAAGTGTATGTGTAATTATCTTTAGTTGTAAATTTGGCAACACCACTCACTTCATGAGTCACTCTGGTGTTGCTGCTATTTTTTGATGCACCCTTCACTTTACATTTTTCTTTTACAAATATATGTCATGTTTTCCCCTCCGCTTGAAGTTCTGTTACCTCCAATTTGTTCTTAAGAGCTTGAAAAAAACTGGTCAGTTAATTGAAATTAAATAAGCATTTGTGAAGTGCTTTCTCTAGTAACTGCACTTTCCCCCTCATATCTTATAGTTCTTGTTTGGTTATTTGTGTATTTATCTTTCTGACATATTTTTCAGAATTGTCATATAGTCAGTACTCATGAGGAATTTCTGCTGGTCAGTGTTTCATACCATCATACTGGGTGGCAGAGCACACACATGTGAGTGTTTGTGTTTCTTTAGATACTGAATGTCCAAGATATTCATATAGTATCAAGATTTTTGTGACAAATGTGTCTGTCTTTAATTTTGCAGTGAAACTTCATGTCATGCAGGGTTTCCATCAGATCAGAGTAATAGCCATTTAGTTCACTGAGTTCAAACAAGATAAGCAGCAACCAAGAGTCAGATAAAGCAGTAAAGAGTTCATCTCTTCCATGAGGGTGTTGTACTTGTCTGGCACTTCAGTCATGACATGCAGAATATTCACGGACTTTAATGGATTTCCAAGTAATGACATTTGGAGTGTATAACATTGTAGATGAGATTTATTTGACTCATTTCCCAGCTGTTACATAATATGTAAAAGTTTCTTGTTAAGAAACAGTTTCATATATATATATAAAAAAAAGTTTCTTAAGGTATAGGAAAAATTACAAATTGTGTTCTTCTAATTTTGAGGACCACATGATTGCCATTATAACTTCTCAAAGAGTGCAGTAATTTAGAAAAGACTTACACATGGCAATGCAAGAAGTCAGGCAGGGGATGCAGGAAGCCATCTCGGTGAAGTGAAGACCTCTCAGCCAAACTAAAACACAAAACCAAAATGCATTGGCAGTGGAGGCAGGGATATGCATCCTAGGAAGTTTATAGGATATGACCCCAGAGTTCAGGGAGGGCATCAGGAAAGCCAAGGCACAGCTGGAGCTGAACTTGGCTAGGGATGTGAAAAATAACAAGGGTTTCTTCAGGTACATAGGACAACAAAGGAAGATGAAAGAAACTGTACCCTTCCTGATGAGCGAAATTAGAGACCTGGCTACAGCTGGCATGGAGAAGGCTGAGGTACTCAACAACTTTTTTGCCTTGGTCTTCACTGGCAAGTGCTCCAGTCACACCACATAATCCACAGAATCAAAAGGCATGGACTCACTGTGTGAGAAAATCAGATCTGAGACCATTTAAGGAACCTGAGGATGCAAAGTCCATGGGACCTGATGAGGTGCATCTGTGAGTTCTGAGGGAACTTGCAGATGAAGTTACTAAGCCACTGTCCATCATATCTGAAAAATTGTGGCAGGCTGGTGAAGTTCCCACTGACTGGAAAAAGAGAAACATAACATCCATATTTAAAAAGGGAAAAAAGGAAGACCCAGGTAAATACAGGCTAGTCAGTCTCACCTCTGTACGCAGCAAGATAATGGAGCAGATCTTCCTGGATATTCTAAAGCAAATAGAAAATGGAGGGGTGGCTGGTGACAGCCAATGTGGCTTTGCTAAGGGTGAATCATACCTGACAAATCTGGTGGATTTTTGCAATGGGGTTACAGCGTTGGTGGATAAGGGAAGAGCAACTGACTGGAGAAGTCACCTACCTGGGCTTGTGCAAAGAATTTGATACTGTCCCACACAACACCCTTGTCTCTAAACTGGAAAGACATGGATTTGGTGGGTGGCCCACTCAGCGCATAAGGAATTGGTTGCTTGATCACATTCAAAGAGTTGAGTTCAGCAGCTCAATGTCCAGGTGGAGACCAGTAACGAGCGGTGCCCTTCAAGGATCCATCTTGGGAGCAGTATTATTTAACATCTTTGTTGAGGATGTGGACAGTGGGATCAAGCACACCATCAGCAAGTTTGCACATGACACCAAGTTGAGTGGTGTGGTTGATACTCTAGAGGGAAGGGATGCCAGTCAGAGGGACCTGGATGTGCTAGAGATGTGGGCTTGTGTGAACCTCAGGAAGTTCAACAAGGCCAAGTGTAAGGCCCTGCATCTGGCTTGGAGCAATACCAAGCATGGATACAGGCTGGGCAAAGAGTGGATTGAGAACAATCTTATGGAGAAGGACTTGGGGGTATTGGTGGGTGAAAAACTGAAAATGAGCCAGTGACGTCAGCTCAGCCTAGAAAGCCCATAGCATCCTGGGCTGCACCAAAAGAAGCATGCCCAGCAGATCAATAGAGATGATTCTCCCCCTTTAGTCCTCTCTTGTGAAACCCCACCTGGACTACTGTGCTCATCTCTGGGGCCTCCAGCATAAGAAAGGCATGGACCTGCTTGAGCAAGTCCAGAGGAAGACTATGAAAACAATCAGGGGGCTGGAGCATCATCCCTATGAGGAGAAGCTGAGACAGATGGAGTGGTTCAGCCTGAAGAAGAGATGGCTCCGGGGAGATCTTATAGCCAGCCCTTCAGTACTTAAAAAGGGCTTACAGAAAAGATGGGGAGGGACTCCTCATCAGAGTGTAGTGATAAGAGACAGGGGAATGACGTTAAACCGAAAGAGGGTAGATTTGATTAGATATTAGGTATAAATCCTTTACTGTGAGGGTGGTGAGACACTGGAACAGGTTTCCCAGAGAAGTTGTGGATGCCCCATCCCTGGAAGTGGTTCAAGGCCAGGTTGTATGAGGCTTTGAGCAACCTGGTCTAATGGGATGTGTCCCTGCCCATGGCAGGGGAGGATGGGACTAGGTGGATCTTTAAGGTCCCTTTCAACCATTCCATGATTCTGTGATGGTATCTTGCCCTGGGAACTGGCCTTACATGGCTGTTGGTGGAAACAGGATGCTAGGCTAGGTGTAAGAATTATACAATAAAAATTAACACATTGTTATACGTTATATTTTTATCCTTCTCTAAGTTTGAACTGTCTGTAGACAGTCTTAGCAGTGCAGTGTAGATAAATACTGTATTTAGAGGCTACTGCAAAACGTGAGCCTCAGTAATCAAGAAGTCTCTGTGGATAATGTCCAAGAAATATGAATTAGACAACCTTTAAACTTTTATATTTCACCTTTTTTATTTCATTCTGTTACCTTCAAGTCTTCCTTTCCAATGTTGTTTTGTTTTGTGTTGTTTCAATTTCAGGGTTAACACATAGAGACGCATCACATGAATCTCCAAAAATGTGTACCTGTAGTTCACTAAAACATTACCATGACTAATTAGAATGACTGCCAGAGTTACTGCAACTGAAAGTATCTTGAAACTGATGCAAAATTTAGAATATTGCAAGTTACTATGCACACTGCAGGATTTTTTTTTTTCCTTTAAGAAAATATCTTTAGAATTTATCAGGTTCAATGAATTGACTGAGTTTGAAAAGTGTAAATGATTTAGCAACAAGTCCTTCCAACAACCTTTTTGATAACAGCACAGAATTCCCCTTTATTTGAAACAGTACTATGCTTTGCAGATCAATATGCAGTGCTGGTAAAATGATGTCACAGTCTACAGAGAAAACTGGTTGTTTCTTGCCTCTGATTGATAGAGCTACAGAGTCAGTAATCTGTCCACCACCTATGGGGTCTACAAGCACATCTATAGTAGACTCTCAGTTCTCTCATTCCAGATTTTAATGCAGTATTACTCCAGGTCTAAAAATAAGCAATACTGAAGACACTAGTCTAAACCTGAGTATTACAGATAGCTGGTATGTTCAAGGGGAAAATTTTAATTGATTCACCTCCTATAATTAGAAGCCATAACAGCTCCAGAGAGTTTCTGGACGATTTGATATGCCTTGAAGGAAACTAAACATCGTCCTCTTGGCATCTAAAGGTTTAAAGCAAATATTTACTGATAGTAGATCCACGTTGGTAGTAGACACACTCTTGTAAAGTTATAATTTGAGTAGAAGTATGAAAGAACTTAATAAAAAAGAGAACTTAAATTAATTAATTATGATGTGACTGAGAAGTTGTTAGATTTCTGCATTTTCTTATATGCTTTTTGTGTCTAGCAGGAAAGGCTATTTGCTATCTTTGTTATTAAACCATCACTCCAAAATTACAATAGTGCATGTCACCTGCTATACATGCCTGGAATTTAAAGTAATTATATTTAAGTTAATTTGCAACTAAGTATTCCTTTGCAGTCATAATGCTGGACAACAGTAACCTATTCATTATATTTTTGTGCCAAAAAAGCAACATGAAAATGTACTTCAAAATTTCTTTTGAACGTATAATTGCAAAATAATATAGCTTTCTACATACAATCCCCTCAACTGATAAGTTTGCTAGACAGAAAACATATACTTACAGAAGATTCTGAGCTGGTTTAAATGAGTCCTACTCAACCAATTAAACATAAGACCTCCATTAGTTTAACAGACCATTATGAAAGCTAAATGTTTCACCTAAAATTGATGTTTTTCCATTTTATTCTATTATAGAAATCTTTGTACCTTTTCCAACAGCACTGAACAATCAGTCTTCACTTGTGTCTCTATAGAAATCTTCTCAATAGTTTTCTTCTTCATTTAATCTAAATTTCTTCCATTTTAGCAGTGTCCTCCTTGTAATTTAATGCCACACTTGCATGCCACAGAAGTGATCTAACCAGGGTCACACAGAAACCATTACCTTGCTTGATTCAGAGCATGACGCCTCTGGACATCCACTTGTATGCATCAATCAATATCAGTTTCTCCTCCATTCAATATGTCTCATCTTCACTTTGGGAATTGCAAAAAAAGAAGGAAAGAGGATGTTTTATTACAAAGGACAGAGACATTAAGTCCCAGACACAAAATTCTAGCAGAAGAATTAGCTAGGTCCTAATGACTGCATAGTATTTGGAAAAGAGAGAAAACAGACAGTAATCAACTTTGTGTTTATAAAATAACAGACCAATCTGCAAGATGCTGAATTATTCTCTTGAGGTTAATTTAAGTTGAAGACACCTATTTGCAGGACTTGGTTTATTATAAGCAACAGCAAATTTAATAGTAAAATTAACTGTCACTCAGATACAAAATCATGACATGAAAGAAACATCAGTTAGGATACCACGCTCACAGTGGTTGTCTTATGAAGTTTTCATGGGCTGCTATGAATCTTCCTGGATTGTGCATGGATAATTCCCTGAATCTAATTAGAATAACAGACAAGTCAAAATTGTTCCAATATTATATGTCTTGCCTGATGCTTCTGAGACCACAATTTGAGATGTCCACTGGTACAGTACTGTTCAAATATATTGCCCAGTGCAGATTTGTATAAAATTGAGAATGTAAATTATGTAAATATATATGTGATACATATAGATATATATAAAAATAGTATAGAATAATGTAAATATTCCAGAAGTTATTAATGTGACTGCTAGCTATTAATAATCTACAAATGTCTATGGTGCTTATTCTTACATGTCAGGTTTTATAGATCACAAGAATTAGAATGACACCTAAAGATCCAATTAAGACAATATAAGAGTGTCTCCTGGTTTTATATATTTTCAGAATGATTTCATTTCCAGCAGATGCCCTTCCGACATTAATAATCTACCAGATATTAATAATAATTTTTTAAGAGGGTTAACAGTATCTTATCTGTGTGTGTATGCATGCTTAATACTCTGAATTTTGTGCCATGTTTTAATGTAATGAAGGCAATTAAGATATTTTTAAAGACCAACATGAAGAAATGTTGCTTTCTTAAGTGAGAAATATAAACTGAAGAAAAAAATCCCTTTAAAAAATGCAGTTTATAGCATAGTGTGGGGTCGATTTTTTTTTTCTTTTCTGGAAACCAGCTTCCTGACATTGCTACAGTAATAACTAATGAAGGTTTTAAAAGTAGTAGCATTTCTGGGTGTAGTGCAAATAAGCAACTTTTGATTTCAAAATTGAGCTGTGAAAGTTAGAAAAATGACATATTTTCACAAAATTTTATCTCACTGAAAAAATAATGAATTATTTTGCTTTAAATTCTATGGTACTCCCATTGTTACAGCGTTTCCTATTCATTTATCATAATGAAGACTATTATAAATTGATTTATAGAACATTTTTTAATAAAAGAACTGTTTTGTTAAAAAACTCCACAAAACTGTAAGAGATTGGTAGAAGCACACACATTCAGATGTGTCTTTTTCCACGATTATTAAATAGAGAGAAAAAACCAAAATTTCTTTTATTTTTCAAAAAGTCCTGGACTCCATGAAGCTTTACAACAGACAGAATGCCAGATCCACCACAAGAGTTAGACACCTAAACATATTTTAGAGCAAAATAAAATAAAATAAAGCAAGTCAAAATAAAAACAACAACAAAAAACCCCAACAAAACCAAACCCCCAAACATATCAGGGGCAGTGAAGGGATTTTTCATGTTCCTGAATTTTGTTTGTGTGTTTTTTTTTTTTTTTTTAATGTATTTTAAATAAGGAAACACTGCAGGCAGCAACTATAAAAGTAATATTTTAAATGTGTTATTTTTAAATTTTCAGGGAAATATTTTCTGACCTAATTAAAAAAATAAAAAATAAAAAGCATTTCAAAGTGTAAACATTCATGAAAGTTCTAAAAAACTTAAAAAAATGGAATAATGATTGAAGAAACCATTTATACTCTTTAGGTTTGAGCCTCAGCACCTTTCTTTTGCACAAAGTTCAGAGGACAAGTATATGAACTAAAATTGGAAAATTCAGTTTGTAGAAGTCTGAAGCTATACAACAAAAAATGGGGGTCTCTAGTGTGATTTGTGAACTCTTGCATCTAGTACTTCATTCAGTACTAAAGAAAGGTGCTTCTACACCACCTGAGAAAACTATCTTGCAGTCCCACTCCTTGATAGATGTTCCTTCCAAGTAGGAATCAGGATGTGCGAATATCCTTAATGCTTGTTGGACTGTAAAGTATGGATGTGCAGGCTCCTGATAAGCAATTTAAGTACTGCCCTAAGGATCATATTAGACCACATTGCCAGGCTAAGGGAGGAAGGTGGCATGTAGGACCTGATGGCATTGAAGAGAAAAAAAGTCTTATGCAGATCTTGAGATACACTGTCAATGCTAGTAGTCAATGTAGAAGGTAGTGCAGGCTACCTTCAATTAACAGGGATGAAACAAACTCAAATAACAACTGAAATGCCAAACTTGATTCTTTGTGGAAGAGGTTTCTATTTAAGTTTTTCTTTACACAAAACATTTTGGCGCATTTTGCAGGAGAGCAAAGGGTATTTGAGAACAAATAGAGCAAGGATAAGAAATGGTGTAAATGAAAGGACCTTGATTTATACTAATGTTCTGCTGGCCTCTATAAAACAAGAACCTGAATAAATATATGTATGAAAAATATACTGGTCACCTGTGGTGGGTTGACCCTGGCCAGCAACTAAGAATCAACACAGTTCCGTTAGTAGGAAGGGGGAGAGAATCAGAAAAGCAAAAGCAAGAACACTTGGACTGAGATAAAGACAACTTAACAGGTGAAGTAAAGCAATGTGTGAAAGCAAAGCAAAATAAGGAATCTGTTCACTACTTTGCAAAAGCAGGCAGATGTCCAGCCACTTCCAGGTTAGGAGGTCCTGAGCATGTAATCTTATCAGTTACTTAGGAAGAAAAATGCCACCAAATGATCCCCCCCTTCCTCCTTTCCCCAAGCTTTTACTGCTGAGCACAATGTCCTTATGGAGGGGAATATAGCTTTGGTCAATTCTAGCCATCTCTCTCCAGCTTTCCTGCACACCTCCACCCTGTTCACTGCAGGGTTTAGAGTGGGAAAAAGAGAAAGCTTCTGTGCTGTAAAAGGACTGCTCAGCAATAGCTAAACCAGTGTTATCAACACTGCTTTAGTCACAAATCCAAACAAAGTACAGCACCATACAAGCTGCTATGAAGAAAATTAACTTAATCCAAGCCAGATGCAGTACACCACCACATCCCAGGCTCAAACTCACCTGTATTAATCTCTTTTGCAAAACAAGTCTAATAAAAATATGGTCTAACTTCAATGCAACACTTCAAAAAAGAAAAAGCCTCTGCCTTTTGGGGAATGACTCATTTTGACAGGACTGTTTTTTCTTTAACTAAGGCACTTTATCCAAGCCACATAGTCTTCCTGAAGTCCAGCTGTGCTAGCTTTGTATTGACACATAGGAAAGGGCAGTGAGTGCCATAGGTATCCTGCTGTCAATAGAGAGAGAAAGAAATAGGAAAAGTAAATTGGGTAAATTTGGTAGACAGGATCATAGTACGGCACTTCCAGCACTGAGCACTCCCAGATCTTTTGACTCCTACCACAACAATTTCATAACTAATGCAAAAAATCTATCCAGTCATTTTGGTTTAGAAGAAAATGAAAACAAATGCAACAGAACTATACAAATCCCATGAAATATTAAGGCTTTCTGTTGGATGGTGAGGTGGTAAGAATATGTATAATTTATATCTTTTGAACTTACTGATTTAATGAAAGTTTGTCTGTAAATGTTTCACTAGCATATATGTAGTGCTGCAATATATAGTAGATATATATGTAGATATACATGAAGTAGATATGTTTAAAAATAATGCTATTGACCACCTTTGAAAAAATTGTTTCATTTCTTGAAAAATGTTAATATGGTTTAGTTGGAAAACTTTTTTTAAAAGAAATGCTTATGTACATATATATATATACACACATACAGAAATACATTGAAAAGAGGTCACCTAACAGATCCTGTAGTACAAAGGTTTTGAGTTAAAGTATGTCAGAAGATTCAAGTCATAATTTCAAAATGCAAGTTAAGAAGTAGTAAACATTTGACTTTTGACATTTCTTCAGTTAATTTTTTTCCCTTGCAACAGAAACAAAAAAGTTTTATCAGAAAGATAAGTAATGATTAAGACTTGCATTATGAATTCAAGCAAGCCTGCATTAATTCTAACATTTCCTATAGAGAAATATTTTAAAAATACTAAGCTCCCATGTTTACTTCCATTTAAACTGGGCTTAAACTACAATGCAACACAAATATACAAGACTGGCATCCTCTGCTTCTTTGTTCAACTCAAACAACCAAGACATCAATTGCTCATAATTCCACACTTTTGGGAGTTAGAATTTATGATGAAAGATACTACTATTACTGAACTTAGGAAATTTCCAGACTTTTGAGGAATAAGGCTTTGCTTTCAATTTACTAGTGTTTCTCATATATAGCAATGGCGTTAGCACTGGAGAAAAGGAGGAAAAAAGTCCAGACAAGCCTTTCCAAACAGATGACGACCGGCTAGATACAGAGATTTTGGTATCTATCTTGCCTTGAGCAAACAAGCAGGTGAAGCTTTTACACTCTTTACTTCATACCAGTCATGTTGTGAGGTGCCTGTGTTTCTGACACTAGACATACACACCATGGGAGGCATTATGTAGCTCTTTCAAAGAACAAATTGAGATTTCACTTATTAGAATTATTTCTCTGGCTTGCAGCATGAACACTAAGTTCACTGTAAAACAGGCATTAATAATCATGCTAGTGTAAAATCATTGGTATAAGTAAATACCACTTTTTGATACTTGTCTGAAAATCATAATAGACACATGGGTTAATTAATAGCAATCATAAACAATAAAGGAAACAATGCAGTCAGATCTATAAGTGCAGCCAGTACAGAGGGGGGATAAGAGAGCAGATGTGTTATACAGACATAGCTGTTTCAAATTCTCCTATATTTCCAAGGGTGTTTTGATCTGGATTTATTTCCATTTTGTTTCATCACCTGTGACTGAGCCTGCTAAAAAGATGACTTGCTAAGACTAAGAAGTCAGCTTCTGGTTGGGATTCATTATGTAGTCAGGCTGAATTGGCAGTACACTGATGGACAGCTAATCTGAACCCTCTGCTATAACAGAATATCAGTCAGCAGAGGCCATAGAAGTCAAATTCACCTGGTAGTTAGTTGTGTACCCAGCAACTATAAAAAACATTTAAGAACTTATGAAAGATACTGTTTTCTTCTGCCTTGAACTGTGACTCATCTTTTTAGACCTTTTACCTGTTACAACCTTTCTCTTGCAACGTTTTGACTGTATGAAAATTGTGATAAATCGTTCATAGTCTCATGCAGTGCTGCCATAACTTACTCATAGTGGAATGCTTAGATAATCATGGATTTCCATTCTAACCTGTTGTCCTGGTTTCAGCTGGGGTAGGCTTAGGAGCTGGTGCAGTGCTGTGTTTTGGATCTGTTGTGAAAATAATGTTGGTAACACACTGATGTTTTTAGTTTTTGCTAAGTAATGTTTAAACCAAGTCAAGGACCTTTCGGTTTCCTGGGCCCTGCCAGTGAGAGGGCTGGAGGGGCACGGGAAAGTAGGAGGGGACACAGCCAGGACAGCTGACTCAAACTAGCCAAAGAGGTATTCCATACCATATGATGTCATGCTGAGTATATAAGCTGGGGGAAGAAGGAGGAAAGTGGGGACATCCAGCATTATGGCGTCTGTCTTCCCAAATAACCATTCCGTGTGACAGAGACTGGCTTTCCTGGGGATGGCTGAATACCTGCCTGCCCATGGGAAGTGGTGAATTAATTCCTTGGATTGCTTTGCTTGGGTGTGGCTTTTGCTTTATCTGTTAAACTGTCTTTATCTCAACCTAAGAGTTTTCTCGCTTTTCCAATCCTCTCCCCCATCCAACTGTGGGGGAGTAAGTGAGCAGCTGCATGGGGCTTGGTTGCCAGCTGGGGTTAAACCACAACACCTGTGAGCAACTGAAAGCCAACAGAACATTTTCTATGTAAGACCAAAGAGCAAATTCCTGTCTTGTTCTACAAAGTACAGAGAAATGGTGAGTTATTTTATTCCCACCACCCCACCCCCCCAAAACAATAATTCATGATTCCTCCAAACCAGTGGTTTTGGGGGTTTTGATTTTGTTTTATTTTAATTTGGTGGTTCACATTGACTTATAGAAAGAAGCAAGTTCAGCCATGTCAATGTTGCCAAACTGTCCCAAAAGCCCCTTGCCTCTGAGTGTCACAGAAAATCCTTTTAGAAATATGTGAATTTCTAAAAAAATATCTAGGCTGAGAGATCATGTGTCTGAGCATTTCTGAAACATTTTACTCGCCAACGCATATGGGAAAGCAGTCAATAGGAACCTTATTTCAGTAAAAATAATTTATGAGTAGACTGCACTTCCCTTACTTTCAGCCTAACAGTTAAGATCAGGCTATCCATAAAATTATTTAAAGAGTGCTTTTTATATGTTTGTTTCACCATCTACTTACTTTTCCTGTCAAGACAATTCAACAAATTCCATGCTGTATCTGAGCCTTATTATCCACATGATGTTTTATATACATTGGATACTTGTTCCTTGCTCTATCCTTTAGAACAGATTTGCCCATTTCCCAGGGTGGTATTCTTCTAGTGATCAGTAATTGATGACAACTGTTTATCACCTGGACCTCTCTGTTACTGTCTCATTCCATAACTTTCAAGGAAGTTGCTATCATGTTGTGCTTTTATTTTTAGGTGCCTCTATTTCACCATCTAATACTCTGCACCATTTCAGCAAAGCTACCAATCAATCTCAAAGTGAGTCACACATTTAAGTTACTTTTTTGAGTATTTTAGACTAAAAATCACTGTGACTTGAGACAGAAAAAGTAAAAATACCCTCAAAGTTCTGAAAAAAAAATCATCAAAACAGGCAAAAACTGTCCCAGACTTACTGAAAATTAAAAGGCTGGGCAGAGGGGAAAAGAAGGCAGCTTGTGACAAAAGCAGGTTACATTCTAATAAGTGTTATTTGGACTACATTAGCCAATGATGTTCATTAAGTTATAGATTTTTTGAAAAGGAAAAATGAAGGTCTTTACCATACCTTGAAAAAAGCATGTCTGTTTTAAAAGACAGAAGTGTGGAGTTTTATGTCATTGAAGTGACAGCAAAAGAGAAATTCTACCGTTTTTCTGACTACTGATCTGTTCAAGGCATCTTCTTGTGTAAACCTTTTAAGTGTTTGGCCTGAAGAACTTCACAGTCACAGGTCCATTGCTATCTTCTGAAAAAAGACATGGTGACAGCCATGCTAAAACAAAAAAAGCTTGATCAATTAGGCCAAGCCTTCCTTTAGACAAAAGAATTCTGATATTGAAGTATGTCACAATATTGAAATATTGTAATATTTAAAAATCAATTTATTCCTAGAATCAAGAGCAGCTGCTGCTTTGCTTCAGAGTTAGATGAGTTCACAGATACTGCACTTCTCACTGGATTATTTATACATACAAAATACAAGCTAAATCAAAGCTGGTGGAATCTTTTTTGTTTTGTTTTGTTACCCCCTACCAACTTTAATACACACAGAGGAGATATTCTGACACAGATTATGTGGTTTCCTACCACAAAATGGCATAGTCATAAAGGCATAAAAGTGTATCTTCAATGACATGAACATGCTGGGTTGGTGTACACATAGCAGCTGCAACAGTAAAAAGACTGTCTTCTCACAGCCAACCTAGCTACTGCTTTCCAAGGCTGTCAGGTGCCATTCATATGGCCCTGTGCAATCACAGATGCAGATCACATTTTCTAATAAAACCATAAATAAGTACTGGTGTGGGTCTGGGATAATTAAGCACCCTTTTATTTAATTAATTGTTAAAACAGATTAGAACTTTTTGTATACTCTGTAGCTGCAACCTGTTACAGAAGCTGTTGATAGACTGGGTCATATGTAAAGCAGCATAAGGAAACCTTCAAACACAGCTTGACTCAATAAGCAAAATTAATTTATAAACCATACTTAGTCACAGACATTTTAGCAACTATTGTTTGTTGAGCTTTTCATGTTTATGAAAGAGCCAGAGGACTAAGTTAAAAAGTGACCTCAAAGGCAGGTCAAAGGATAACCCCTGAAACTTTACTTGTATCTTAAGTTTTATATGCAAAGGTGTGACATACCCAGCTTCATGTCTAAATTATTTTCAAATTCCTGCCTCCTTGTTTCAGGCAAATGACTATGATGAATACTTGTTTTAAAACTTAAAAGAAATATTTATAATTAAATATTAAGAATTGTTACCTTTGTAGAAGGTAAGAATATATTACTGTAAAAATGAGCGTAATAAAAGCCCAAAGAATAATTTAATGAAAAGATTTCTTAGAAGAAAGATGGACATTATTTAAGATGTTCTGCTTATAGTGTCTGTGGAGTTTTTATTTAACATTTTCTTTTAGTGAAAGTACAAGCTAATTAACATATCAACATCCTACTGCAGACTGGGATTTTGTGTTGTATTTAATACAAATCTCATACTTGAACTTTTCTAATTATTTAACTTTGCCTTTTGCCCCACTTCATCTGACAGAAAGCGGAGGGTGTTAAAAACAGCCTAACATCTATACTTTATATTATGAATGTAAATCACGGTGAAGGTTATGATTTACTATTATTACTATAAGCAATAGTAGTTCTGAGACTGAACTGAAAAGGTGGATGAAGAACTGCAGAACCACAGAAAGGGTTTCATTGGAATTTGTATTTGTGCTGGTTAAAAGTAGGAACAGGCAATCGACTGCAAGACGCAAGTTCTCTAGGATGCCAGACCTAATTTTAAAAGCTAAAATGAGGTCTCATATACCATTTCACCAAATCATGGCCATTAAAGTAATGGATCTGTGGGCCAATATCCCAAGCAATGGAAACATGCCAGAAAGCAGTCAACGAAGTAGACAAAATGAACGGTCTGTGGAAAGGAAGATGGAATGGTAATGAAAGTCAATTTTCCATGATGAAAATTAGGAAAAGTATAACAGATCCTATTTTAATAAGACCTCTGTTTGCACAGATAATGAAACAGCCTGCTAGTTGTTAGGACAACTAACTGAGGCTCTATGAGACTACCAGCATGAGGTCTAAACTGCCCTTTCTGTAAGGAGAGAAATTTCTGTATTTTTTCAAGTGAAGAATCTCTGCAGAGTCCAGAGACAGTTCCTGAGACCAAGCAAATATTTTGACACAAAACGTGAAGACTGACATAAGCCAAACTACTAAAAAAATATTAAAACATAATGCTGACAGTATATGAAGAAACACTTCATTTTTCCCACGTCATTTCAGGTGCTGCACACTTTCAGCATTGGGCATATCTTTATACCTAAGTAAGAGTTCATACTACAAATAGCCTCGTATATTCTGAATTCTGCCTTCTGATAATGCACATCCTGGCTCAGAGGACAGTAAGAGTAAGATCTAGTTGAAGATGTGTCTGCTGGTTTAAGGAGAGTTGGACTAGATGATCTTCAAAGGGTCCTTCCAACCAAAAATATTCTATTATTCTAAGAGGGTAAACAAACAAGAAAGGAATATGAAAGGAAAAGAGACTGATGAAACTTTGCACATTTTGGGAATATATCTGTTCATCCTGACTTCTGATACACTCTCAGAGAAAATAAAAGCAAGAAGGAGGAAGGAACTAGATGATGGCCTACTCTTTTTTTATTTAAACTTTATAAATGCTTATTAATGATAATGGTCCTTTTTAAACAATATTTTGCATTTAGTGTGACTCTTATGGCCCTTCGCCCACTGAGAGATGCAAGATGCAGAAACCACCCACTCTATTATGGAGGGCAACAAACATGTAGAGACAAAAGGCTATGACAACACTGTTATTATGAATAGTTATTCTTTGTACTCCAGACTTAAACTTTAGTCTGCTCAGCCCTTCCCTGATGCTACTTTTTTTTAATTTAGCTCATACATTTTTGCTCATTTATAATTTTCTGTAGATGTTAAGAAATCTACACAGTGTAAAAATAACAAAAAACAGAAGAAAGGAGGGCATTCCAGGTCATTTATTGGTACTTAACATAAATGTTCAGAGGAATTTAAGTATATGGAAATAGCAAATGGGATCTAAAATATTAAGCTATCTATCAGAAAAAATAATATTTTTGAGAACAAGTTTTCAAAAAAAATAGTAGAAAAGACATTATGAAAAGAACTCAATAACAAATGTATATTTATGAAGGAATGTAAGAATAAACAAACAATCCAAATCCCTGTAGTATGTCATATATTTTCTTGAAAATCACTACCACATATGGCAAGACTGCCCATCTTTATAATGAGAAGCATCAGTTCTGAAGATGGCTATTCTTTAAGTCTAATAACTGTTATCAGTTAATCTGTTTCTAATCAACAGGATATTTCTAAGATGGGACTTTAACCTAGTTCTTTCTAAACTAATCAATATTTTATCAAGCATATCTTTGTGTTAAACTGCTGACTGTTCTTGTTATGTCTGAATAAAGAACTATTTAGCAATGATCTTTGTGTGTCATATGAGGCTTATGTGAGCAAACTGTTGCTAAACAAATGACAATCTAGAATATCTTTGTCTGAAAAAAAGAGAAGTGCAGTTTCCTGCCTAGACGGGGTCATGTGCTAAAGCGATCATCTGAGTATCTTACTCTCTCCCAGAGGGGATAGCGATGCAACCAAAATTCAGTTTGGCTTTGTGTAATAAGAATTCTTTGCGCTAGTGACAAATGACAGGAACATGCTGTTCTCCAAAACCCATTTTTACAAAGGTAAAATCCCTATATAAAATCTACATATATGTGTACATAAGTTGCCATGTTCTTATTTAGGGAAACAAAAAAACTCAGTAGTTAATAAACTTGGGAAACAAGGATAAAAAGTAGAAGATTAAGGTAAATCAGATTTGGTTTTCATTACCCCAATAACATGAGCGATAGATTGAGAAAATCACAAACAAAAAGGCTTTGATTTCACAAATGTTTCAGAACATAACATTTAGTGCTGGGAAACTTTTTGGTCTGTCATTTACACTTAATTCCTCCATATAATGAATGGAGTCAGAGGCTTAAGAGACTTGGCAGGACCTTTTTAATAACAAAAAGCTAACAAGGTATATATATCTGTAAGTAGGTCAAGGGGGGGGGGGGGTCCTTTGCAACTTTAACATACCTTCTGGGATATACCTTGGCTTTGATCCTGCCATACAATCTTCACAGAAAGACACATGCATTTTCATGCAACTGACAGAAATCCTGCCCGGATATAAGGTCCTCCCAGCTGATTTAATTGCAGTAAGCAGGCAAGGCTCTATCATCAGTTTAGTAGGCTCAGAAGTACCAATGATGTTTCCTTAACAATTTCTTTGAATATAATCTTGTCTTATCATCCATATGCAAAATTGTTCTTACTTAGCAATGGGAATGCTGAACTTCTTTTTAGTTTATTTACTATTTATTTATTTACTGTAGTTGTTAAAGAAGAGTTACTGCACCCTAAATTAATTTCTTCATTATTATTTGTATTAAATTTTAGGAAAGGGTAAACTCTGCCATTTTTGCTTTATTGCTTTGCAAGATATGTTCTGTTTTACTTTATTCCAACAACTTCCATTCTTTGATAATTTTAATTAAAAAATAAACAAGTTTTGACATATGCTGAGATGAAAATTGAGATTTATTGACCCAAGAGGTAAATATTGTCGAGAATTTACCTCTTGGTGATCAGTTTTTTCAGGGATGTGTTTCTTCAGACTTGATATGAATAGTTTGTGTGTGCATATTTCTACATGCCTATAGGTGTTAAATATGCTTTGGTTTTGTTTTTAAAAACTGCAAACCCAAAAATGATCATTTTTTGAACAAACAGAAAACAAAATATTTTTTCCATCAGAATTAATTTTAATAGTCTTCATTAATCTTGACATGAACAATTTTTTCCATTTTGAACCTCACTTATTTCATACATAGTTAAGAAAGACTTCCACTGTAATTTTATTACTGTATTTAGGTGAACAAAATAAGTCAGTGCAACAAGGAAACATTCATTAGTCTACATACCCTATTATTATATACCTTTATACAATTCAGTGCTAGAGTGACACATGTAGTCATAGAGTTTCCACCTGTTCAAGAGCCAATATGTTTCTCACATCTAACAATAACTGCTAGAAAAGCAACAACAGAAATTCAACTTTTGGCCAACTATACATCTACCAGAGATCTTTTATGTAACACTTAAAGGAGAAGGTCATGCTGCTTCTTTTTCTAATATTGAAGTGCTAACAAATAAGTATAAAATCAGGAACTGATATTCATTACTGATGCAACAATAGTTTTAAAGTATATTTTTGGTACTATATTTTATGCATATTTTATTAGAGTATATATATATAAAAACCTAAGCATGCTGGAGAATGATGAAGATGGTGACACAGATGATTTGGGCACAAACTAAACTTGTGTTTTTTCTCAGTGGGTTTTAATCTATATGGCTTCAAAGGCCTGAATTATCCAGAGGCTTTTATATTCTCACTGAAGTGGCAAAATGGCATTTCTAGAAACTGGAAGAGTTCTATAGTAAAAATTTCTATAACCTCAAATTCTGGTGATAAACTTAAGGATTCTAACCGAGGAATGGGGACAAATACCTAGGATTCACTCATGCCAGATGAGTGGCTTCTCAGTCTTGAGAGTGTCCTGTATTGATGAATCATACATCGCATCTCATTCTAGACACTGCAGAGACTAAAAGAGGTAACGTGTTATTGTTCTGCAGGGTGGAAGTATGGTGCAATGGGTTTTCTGTACATATCTTTTGCATGTAAAGTTAAGATTTCAAAATTATAAAGAAAGTCAGGGTCCAGACAAATTACTTGTTTTCACCACAGTTAAATAATAATTTTGTCTTTGTAAAATATTAGCCTGTGTTTTCCCTTATGATTTCTTGGCTACAAATGTATTTTGGGATGGGGAAGATTGTGAGACATTAATTGCTCCTGAGAATACAAATACAGGGGAAGAATTATGTTAGTTACTGCTGCTAGTATTTTATTTCAACATCTTCTGTGATGCTTATTTTCCAAACCATTAATGTGGATGGAACCTACTGTGGAGAACTGAGAGGTTACAGAGAGGAGAATAATAAGCACAGAGAATAATAAGCAATAGAAAAGGCCAATGAAAAAGAATGTTCTTTTCAATTTTAGTACAAAATCTTCTGTATAAATTTTCTGTAAATCAGAGGCTGGTTTAATAGAAACTTACAAGCACTTACCAGATTGAAAAAAAAAAAAAAAGTGGCTGAAGCTGTCTGCTCATACATAAAGGGGGAAAAAAGGAAGAGGGAGATAAACAATAGCTAACTTTATTAAAAGTATTTTAACCCTGTTTTCTCATAAATAATTAATACGTAGTGTTTCCCCTGAATATGTTTTATATATTTTTAATTCTTATTATTTTTATAAACACTGAAAAAAAGGAAAGCATATAATTACGTTGAGATCTCATCAGAAGGATGGCAAGCTTAATCAGAATAAGAAACACAGCATAAGTGCAGTAACAAACCTTTTCATAGTGACTTTGGATCTGCTTTAAGTCTTAATGGTTTTTGGAGGCAGAATCAAATCTCCCAGGCAGGCTAGACCTGGAGTTATCACTCTTCTCACCTGAACCTTTTTCTAGCTGCTACAAAGGTGGAACCTCTGATAAGAGAATTCACCCAAAAAAATGTTTCTTTTCATATTTAATAATTTATCATTGGGTTGTTCTGTATAATTTACCTGTTGTTGTGTTTTAAGGGTCTTGACACCAAGATAGCTGCAGGCAGGCCTGCTGGTACACACTGTGCAGTTACAGCTACTTCCAGCGCAGCATGTGTTAACGGCCATCTCAGGTATGGACACCTCATTGCAAAAAGGTTTAGAGAAAATGAGGACTAATTGAACTTTGCATTCCTTGATGGTTGGTTGGTCAGGTTAATCAAAGCTCGCCACACTTGAGAAAAGCCCATGAAATTTCTCAAGCCCCACACTTGGCTGCTAAGCATCCAACCATGGAAGGAAAGTAGCTCTGATATAAACTAAAGGGAAAGGACAGTGTCACAAATTTCCCTCATTCCTCCTAAAAATCACTTTACTAACAATATTGAAATCATAAGTCCATTTTTTTCTCCAGGCATGACTTTAGCTACCAAAGAGAGCTTTAAAAACCTGCTGGGGAATGTTATGCAAATTTTTTGAGTTCATCCTTGACTGGATTTGCACCATTCTATATCCCAGAAAAATCTGTTTAAGCTAGCCATTAAAAAAAATGCAATCTTTTTTCTACATCTTCTGCCTAGTTCTAAGCTAATGCCATGCGTATAAGATATAATGTGACAAAAAAGGATGATACAAGCCTTCTGAGAAACTAAGGTTTGTAGAAGTTTGTGCTTAGGTCCTTCAGACCTCTGCTAAGGGCCACAGACAGCTGCTCGAGACCTGATGAGTAGGACAAACAGACAGGTGAGACAGAGACATAGTTCTGACAGAAAGCTGCACAAAATGAAAGTAGAGCATGTCATAAAAAAATTCTTTAGTTTTACCAAGTCAGAACATTAAGATGAAAGTAATACTGGAAAATACTGGACAGCAATACATAATACTGCACATTTTCTAACCAGGTGCAAGGAATTTTTATCCATATCTCTCTTTTCTTCCTCTTCCTGTTGTCTAAAGCTTTTTGAAGGTCCATAATAAATCAGAACTAAATTCAGTTTCTGAAACTAGAAGTTCATTTAAGAGACAATACATTCAAAGTTAATAGATAGGCAAATATGCAATACTGCATCAAATTAATACAGTCCAGAGCAATACCTTCCTTACAACTCCACTCCTGAGCAAAAAAAGCATGGTGACAAATACAGTATCTTTCTACCCACAAGCAAATAAGTATCTCAGTTCTGATATCTATGAATATCTGATCTCTCAATTTTTGGTAAAAGGATTGATGAAAGATAAGAAGCAAAAGCTAAAGAACCTCTCTGATAGAAATATGGATAATGAAGTCCTATTGGCCAATTCAGCCAAAAAAAAGACTAAGTCCATCCAGTCATTACACGGAGGTGTTTGAATAGAGAATCAACTCTCAGTCTTGTTGTATACAGAGCAAGACAAAATGCCTGTGTCTCTTCTGCATCAAAGTAAAACACACTGTGGTTACAAACACATTTTCTCTCGTGATGTCTGTCTTTCACTTCAGCATATTCTCTGGAACATTTTTAGCAAAAGTAGATGGCAAATTACTAGACCCAAGAGCTGCATAAATTAAACATGCCTAGACCATCCTTCAGCACTGAGATGTGTGGCACAAAATTGCCCTAATTGATACTGTGTAACTTTTTAACACCCCAATACATTGGCCACACTCTGTCTACCAGAAACACTTTCTCTGCGGCAATTATTAAACATTAGCATGGTCCAAACCTGTGCCATGAGCCAGTCTGACCAATTTCACCATTTTAATAATACAGATGACTGAATACCTTAAAGACCTCATATTTAAGAGCTGTTAATGAAATTTGAATATGTAGATATTTTGATACCTACTATATACCTTCAGCTTGACATCATATCTAAAATCAGATACTTTAAATAGCAGGTTACATTAAGTATTATAGATTATTATTAGCATTAGCTATCATTAATAGCAGGTTACATTAAGCATTAATAAGCATTAATATGGTAAGCAACATATTAATGGAAAGTCAAAGATTGGAATGGACTTTGAAAAATCAAGTCCACATTATAGTTCACTAGGGTAAATAATGAATTGGCTCATGTATGAAACATAATAAAGTTATTTACCAAGCAATAAATCTATTCAAAGGACTATAAAGCCAGAGAGCAAATTACCATCCTAATCTAAGGATTTGTGCATTCTACCTCCAAGTTACAAATAGTATTCATTGTAGCTCCTGTAGTCCAAATGAATAGATTATGCTAATGGACATAAGCTGAAACAAGAGAGGTTCAGAATGGATATAAGGAGAAACTTTTCCACCGTAAGGACAGTCAAGCATTGGAGCAGTTTGCCCAGAGACATTATTCAGTTTCCATCCTTGCAGGTGTTTAAAACTGGAATAGCCAACAACCTGGTCTGACCTCACGTGTGATTCTGCTTTGAGCAGGGGGTTTCACTACAGACCTCTTGAGGTCCCTTCCAACCTGAATCATCATATAAGCTTATGATTTTAATAGTGGATCAGACTGTTTAAGTTTTAGAAAATAACACTAAAGAATTAGAGTTTTTTATTTATCTCAAGTGATTTCACTTTCTCACACTCTCATACCTGCATACTCATAAGGACCAAGAAGCATGTGCCTAAGTAGTTTGTTCAGTATTCACACTCAAGTTACATACAGGCAAGTGATCTGTCTGGCCTTTAGGCACTGTGATATATGTATTTGAGTGGTCTGCATAAATGCTTGCAATGAAACGAAGGACAGATGAGATGATGGCATCAATTAAGTTGTAATCCCATCTTCTTGATTCCTCTTAGCAATAACATACTGGTTTTGAATATATCTTTTTTGTAATCTTCAGTACATGACTAATCAGTCTTTCCATCCTCGCTTAGTAGCTGTGTCCTTTTTTTCCCACCTTGTGTGTCCTGAGAAGCTGCACATTGATGTGTTGTCATCTTGTTGACCAAGTCTATTTGCATTGATATATGCCCTTATAGGTTTCTGCCATTCTTTCTGGTGTTCCTACACCCAGATGTTCACACTCATTCAAAGAATTTTGAAGGTCTATTACAATTCTCTACAAGTTAATTCAAGATATATAAATACAAATTAATTCAATATAAGCAGTGTTTCCTACTTTTGAGAGTCATCGGGTAGATCACTCTTTGACCACGTCTAGCAATGAGAATTGCAAAATTGGAAAGGAGAGGAAGGACAGATCAAGAGCAGTTTGTAAAAAAAAAAAAAAAAAAAGGCTTAATGAAGAATTCAGAAGAGTAGCAGAACTCATGAGAATGAAAGTGAGTTTGAAAGGACCAGATGGAAGAATGATACCTCCGTAACTCAAGCCATTTTCAGAGCAATGTAAAGTCAGTTAATCATGATATGACAAAATGCATTAGAATGATGGATAGAACTAGTAGGTTCCTGATTCGGAACTAGAATTTGAAGAAAAAACTAGTCTTGGGTTGCTCCATCTTCTACTGTATAATTCTCAGTAATAGCAATGAAAAAGGGGAGTGTACACAAAAATGAAGAGTTTTGTAAAAGCAAAATTGAACTATGATTAATGAGAATTAAATTCTTTTGAAGAGCAGAAAGCCTCGTCAAATTATGCACTGAATAGAAGGATACTAAAATAATTGTAACAAATATACAAACTATAGAAGCTTTTTACTTAGAACAAAAAAATAAATACTTTTTCAAGTAATTATAACAAGTTTCCTTCAAATTTATTGCAAAGGATAGTGAAAGTTTACCTTTCCCTAATGAACTCACCTGCAGTCAGTGAAAGCAGCTATTTGGATTAGGTCAATTCTGCTGGAATATCCTTTAGGGGTGTCAATTTAGTAATGTATTTAATTTACAAAATTACATAAAATGGCTATAAATTCTTATTGTAAAATAGAACGACACCACAAATTAAAGCCTTAGGTCAAGCTTCTCTTTTAAAATCTGCTACAGTAAGGCTTTCATTTAAGCAACAAAGTAAAATGAAAATACATAATAGAAAAAAAAACAGGTTTGCCATTATATCTATTAAGAACAGATAAATCTAAAACAAACTTCATCCAAAGGCCAACCAAGTTCAGAAAAACTTATTTGGCATAGATTTAAGAAACTTGGCAGATGATCTACAAAGGCTTTTGAAATTTCAAAATTTTGCTGTCTTGGCTTTCTCTGTCCCTGTGTGGTCAGTTTCTGAATTATGCTGAATTAAATTTTGTATCCTTGTATAAGTAAATTGTTCAAATAACAAGGGAGTAATTTTTTATTTTATTACTTTTTTTTAATCCTACATATACTCTATAGGTTCTATGGAACCTTCATACTATACAGATAAATTACCCAGTAGCCAGAAGAAAAGTAGCATTTTATTTTTAATCAGTGCTTAACTACTAAAGCTGGGGAAAAAGTCAATAATTTGCTGCTATGAAAGAAAACTGCAAAATATTCTACTTGCAATTATGTTGGAGAAAAGACTGAAGCATTTATCTTCCTTTGTACTACAACTTGGTCACTCCCTGCTTAGATGAAAATTTAGACTGTAATATCACTAAGTAACTAATTTTAAACAACCCTCAACCAATGAAAAATTCAAATAGTTGACAGCCTCTATGACAGCTGACAGACAGATATGGTTTTTAATTTACTATAAACTTTGCAATCAATTTCTAAGCTTTATCTTTCTATCTCTTTTAGAAAATATGAATTCCATTGGTACATCTCTTCAGGTAGGAGAGGGTCAGTGATTCACAGATTTATTAGAAAAGACAAAACAGATTCTTTTACTTGCTTAAGATGCACAATGACCAGTCACAAGAACTGTAATTTCTTACCTGTAGGGAAGAAGTATTTCAGTTCTAATGCAGTTAGATGAGATACCTCTTTGAAGTACACTTCATCATCATAGTTGAATAATGAGTCAACTATTGAACTTATTTTTCATTCATTATTGAGAATGTTGTAGGATTTGGCAAGAGGGTTCTTTGTGGGAGTGTACTAAAAATAATTACTGTTTTTCCGGGGGGGGGGGGGGGGGGGGGGGGGGCGGCGGCATTGTTGGGGTTTGGTTTGGTTTGTTGTTTGTTTGTTTGGTTTGGTTTTTTTTTTTTTTGGGGGGTGTGTGTGTGTGTTGACTTACATGAGGTAAACTTGTCTCACAGTCTGTTCTAAATCACTTAAATGTATTTAAAACATACTTACATATTCAACCTTACACATTTAGTGAATTTAGTGGGATTTAACCATTGTAGTACTGTGTTAAATTCAGGGTATTTGTTGTTACTTGGTGTTTGGTTTATTTTCTTTTTCACAACATCTGTAAGAAATAAAGACTATTAAAGCCAACAGTTGATGACTCTGCGGTAGAATTAACACCTACGTAACCATCATACCAAGTTAAAAAAACACTTTTATTTTCTGTCAAAAGGATACCCTTTTACTAGCCATTGCTTTTGTATACAAACATCATGCAGCATAATAAGCTCAGATTTCAAAACTGCTTATTTTGCACTTCAGTATAATATTTCTTGTGAGCCACTGTTTTAAGGTATAAAAAATACACTACAATACTGTGTTAGTGAAATCCAAGGTTCAAAACTTTTTGATGGAGGAATTCAGTTTTACAGTAAGCTGCATAAGTAGGGCATTTGTTTTCAGGAAAATGGTACGTAGAGCTAGTATGTTTAACGTAGTGGTATAGATATGGGTTCTGTTTTAGCACTGCCTGCTGGCCATGCTTCCTGTTTCTTGCTGGGGCCCTGGTCCCTTAATCATCTCTGTGTGTATATGTTCATTTGCCCTTGAATCCCTCCTGGAGTGAGCCAGCTATTTTCTTTCCAAAACAAAATCATGTCAGATTTGACAGAATAGCTACTCCACAGTCTGTCCCAAACACACAGTATGAATGTGTCATGCATGACTTCTTCCACCTGGCATATCCTCTACTGCTATCTGAACAGGACTTGAACCTTCAAATATGTCAACATGCCCTCATGCTGTGCCCAAAGGCAACACATGCTGCTAGTCCCCTCTGATCAAAGGCATCACTCTTCCATTATGTTAGGTACTTTGAACTGTAAAAAAAAACCATGAAAAGCAAGTCTCAGGAAAACTCAATTTAAATGCCACTGGCTCTGTATTAGCCACCAGTCCACTCCTAACAGGGCTAGAAGGGAAATGTAAGCCAACATCTGCAGCTGGCTGCACAGCCAGCTCCTTCACCCAGAATGTTTTCCCTGTGTTGGAAAATAGCCACAGGCATCCAATCATATAGATATGCTTAGCATCTTCATAACACAAACTTTAGAAACTGCCTCTTCTTCCAAAACAGGAGTTGAGATTTTATTGTTTCTAGAAATAGAGAAAAGGGTCTTGTCTTTAACATCTTAGCATAGTTTTGAAGGACTTAGTATTATATTGTCTTCTGTCTGAGGAGATTCTAATGAATCTCCTTCCAGGAGAGGCCCCTACCAGTCAAGATATATATACATTAGTCTAGGTGATGTCATCCTTTACTGCCCATGTTGACTTCAGGCTGCAGCCCAGACAAAAGCACGTATTCTGAAAAACACTAACTTTATGCAATATCTCATAGATTATGTGTCATTATGACAAATATTTTAAAAGGAATGTGGTCATAAACACTTACTTCAGATTTGGATTCTGATCAAAATCAGTGTAATGCATATATAGTTAAAACTAATATATCACAATATTTTTGTCTACTCTTTTGATTCTAACAGTTCATTTTTCCCATCAAAGATTTCCAAGCAAATTGTTGGAGGATTCTGGCAGAACATAGAACAATCTCTTAAGAATGTAATATTTTTAATAATTTAACAGTTCTTTTCTATGTAGAAGAGATGTAAGCACAATGTGGATATGAGAAAGGAAAAAGGAGAAAAAACATCTGCTGAATTCTGTGAGCCTTTTTCCACAAGCCTTATTGGTAGGAGACAGAAAAGGGGGGCTATCTCTTCCAAGTTTCCTAGTAACTCTACACCTTAAAAAGATAGATGTGAAAAGTCCTGAGAGTTTTTTCACTTGCTGCTGCTGCAAGCTGTTCTGATTCACTTCTATAGTATGACTTCTTTTTATATGTAGCAGCAGACAATTAAGATTTCTGATACCCAGCAGGTTGTTCTAAGATGCGGGTGTAACAGAACATTCACATACAAAGGTTAAATTACTCACTCTGTCACTGATGCTGTTGCGGTTACAAATTTTCATGCCTTGTCTGAAGATGAACATCATAGCAAGGTTATAATTGGATCCAGTCTATCCTTTCCAAAAGACAAACATATACAAGCAGCACTTGTAACCACTGCAACCACCATTTTATATCAGCTCTTTCAAGCTGAACAAACATGTTTAAAAAAAGCACCTGCAGGCTCACTGCTGTTCTTCCTCCCTGTGACGATACACAGCACAATAGACTCTAATTTAGGCAGGACTCCGAGTCATTGTACACCTAGCACAAACTGCATTTAATTCCATAATACCCGGTAATAAAAATGGATGAATCATGTACAGACTTTGTCAACTGTATTATCTCAGTTGACAAGTGCTTTTAAAATACTGCTAGGTTTCTTCATGGTTTTGTAACTTAATGTAAAGAACCTAATGCTACAGGATTTTCATAGTTCCACTTCTGAGAAAATATTTATTTTAACCACCTGAAGGACGTATGACTAAACTGCTGAGAGCAGTTTTCTCCGCATGACAGAAAAATCTTATTAAAAAGAAAAAACCCAACAACCTAACAAAAAAACCCTCCCAAATTTGAACCTTTAAAAAAATATTCCAGATGAACAAAATGTTGAGAATTAATAAAGACCAAAACACACTTGTAGCTTGGATGCTTATAGCAACTGATGCTTAACAGTGCCTAACAATTCTAACAAAAGTCAGTCAAAAAGACCAGGCAATCTGTGTGGATGAACAAGGAGGTCCTCATCAAACTCTGATAGGAAAAAGAAGCATACAGGGATTGGAATGATAACTTGGGAGGCACACAGAAACATTGTCTAGAGCATCCAAGGATGAATTTAGGAAAACTAAAGCCCAAATGGAACTGAATCTGGCCAGGGATGTCAAAGAAAATAAGAAGGGCTTCTAGAAATACATAGGTGACAAAGATGACTACAGAAGAGGTGGGCCTATTGCTCAACAAGACAATGGAAAAACTTGACATATTGAAGGTTTTTGCCTCAGGCTTTACTAGCAAGATGGGCCTTCAGACCCAAGTCCCAGATACCAGGGGGAAAGGCTTGAGCAAGGAAAATAAACACTTAGTGGAAGAACATCAGGGCAGGGAATATTTAAGCAAAATGGATATACTTAACTCATACATTCATAGCATCATAGAATGTTTTGGGCTGGGAGGGACCTTCAAGATCACCTAGTCCAACCCCCCAGCAGGGATACATTCCACTAGAACAGGCTGCTCAAAGCCCCATCCAACCTGATCTTCAACACTTCCAGGGATGGGACATCCACAACTTCTCTGGGCAACCTGTTCCAGTGCCTCGCAACCCTCACCATAAAGAATTTATTCCTAATATCTCATGTAAATTTACCTTCTTCTGGTTTAAAACCATTGCCCCTTGTCCTATTGGTACAAGCCCTACTAAAAAGTCTGTCCCCACCTTTCTTATAAGTGTAGTTTAGAGCAGGCATCCTCAAACTTTTTAACCAGGGGGCCAGCGCGTGGATGAAGTGGCAGGGTCATCTGCGGCTGCTTGGTTTCCCCCCCAGCACCCGGGGGGGGGGGGCGCGCACGCACACAGGGGGTTCTATAAATACCGGAGGCTGGATTGAGGATCCTGGGGGGCTGTATCTGGCTCGTGGGCCACAGTTTGTGGACCTCTGGTTTAGAGTATTGAAATGCTGCTATAAGGTGTCCCCAGAGCCTTCTCTTCTCTAGGCTTAACAACCCTAACTCTTTTAGCCTGTCTTCACAGTACAGGTGCTCCAGCCCTCTGATCATCCCTGTGGCCCTCCTCTGGACTCCCTCCAACAGGTCCATGTCCTTCTTATGTTGGGGGATCCAAAGCTGAACACAATACTCCAGGTGGGATCTCACAAGAGTGGAGTAGAGGGGGAGAATCCCCTCCCTCAACCTGCTGGTCACACTTCTTTTGATGCAGCCCAGGATGCTATGAACTTTTGGGGCTGCAAATGCACATTGTTGGGCCATGCTGAGCTTTTTCATCCACCAGCACCCCCAAGTCCTTCACCTCAGGGCTGTTCTCAATCCATTCTCCATCCAGACTATATTTGTGCTTGGGATTGCCCTGACCCATGTACGGAGTCTTGCACTTGGCCTTGTTAAACTTCATGAGGTTCACATGGGCCTACCTCTCAAACCTGTCAAGATCCCTCTGGATAGCATCCCTTTCCCTCTAGTGAATCAGCTGCATCACACAGATTGGTGTCATGTGCAAACTTGCTGAGGGTGCACTCAGTCCCACTGTCTGTGTCAATGACAAAGATACTGAACAGCACTGATCCCAGTACAGGCCCCTGAGGAATGCCACTCGCCACCAGTCTCCACAGGGACATTGAGCCATCAACGGCAACTCTTTGAGTGCAAACATCTATCCGATTCCTTATTTACTGAGTGGTCCACCCATCAAATCTCCCTTTTTAATAAGGGTAATATATAACATACAAATGGAACTTGCACTTAAAGCAATTCT
Source organism: Falco punctatus (assembly GCF_963210335.1). Taxonomy (NCBI): domain Eukaryota; kingdom Metazoa; phylum Chordata; class Aves; order Falconiformes; family Falconidae; genus Falco; species Falco punctatus. Next base: position 23,637,086 of record NC_137582.1, on the reverse strand, counting down.
TGCATTAGCATCCTCTGTTGACTGCACTAACAATATAGCTGCAGGAAATATTATCACAGTGTGAGAAAGGTTATTGACATTTTAAACACAGAATTATCTACGTATTGGTATCAATAATAATTCAAAAGCATGATTGTTTCTAGAGGTTTGTGAAACACAAACATTCCAATGCAAATTACTTCCTACCTAAGACTTAAGTACTACATGAAATTATAACCTCTTCATGTTATATTTGTATTGGATCCGAATTGTAAAATGTCATCCTAAATCCATAAAGCTAGAATCTTATATACATATGACTTATTTCAAAATTGTAAGCACATGAATGAAAATCACAGCAAGTCTAATTAGGACACTATGTGATTAACTTTACCAAAAGTGTAAGATAGGACCCGAGACACAGCTATTTATTCTAAATTGTTTTCCCCTTTTTCCTTTTTGCACACAGCAAGTTTTTCTAATCCACGAAGAGGCAAAAGAAAGGATAAACCCCCACGTTACTTAGGGTTTCCTAGAAAGGGACTTCGTTTTTCTTAGAGTAATTAATTTGTCTTTGAAGTTATAATATTGCTTTTTTACTGTATGCAGATGTTCTAAGTACTTAGAAATAATTTTGCCCAGCTCTACAATGAATATTTGATGTCTTCTGTCAAGATTTTCACTTAGTAATTCGGTCATTTTGACTTTTGTCTTAGAACTGCGTAATTCGGAATTAATACTTTTACAGGTGAAATTTCTCTTGCCTCATAATCTGAGGTTTGGGCATATTTCTTACACTTCAGAAAAATGATTTATCAACTCACTGGACTTTTTTTCCTTTGTACTTTTTTGTATGTGTGCTTACTTTTGTACCTTTAGGAAAATCACTATAACAGCTTTATAAAGCATTACCCAAAGTCTCTGTTATTCCTTTATTTAAAAAGAATAATTCTAACAGCTACTGCACTACCTGTGTTAGTGCTCTTCATTATACAGCTGATTGGTCACCTTTAAGGGCTGGCTTATATTCAGTTTTTTCTGCATGCTTTTCTTGGCAGAAAAATTACTAAGCTTGAATCTCAGGTGATCTTTCTATTTTAGTAGAAGCTGCCAAAGGATAGCTGGATTGTTCCCTGACCTGCCTGTCATTCAAGCTGTTAAACATCTATAGCTGTATCGTCAAAACAGATACAAAACCTGACTGCTACATTAATGATTAACCACTACGGAAGACAGATTGCATAGGCAGAAAATTAGTTGTTCATGTTGCTTGTCATCATTCAGAGCCAGCTGATGGAGCAATTGAACCATGTAGATGTATGCCATATGCAAGCTGACTGGCTATGCAAGCAGAACATTTTCCAACCATAGCTAGCCTTAACATAAAATTATCAATATTGCATCAAAGAAAGAAAAAAAAAAAGAAAAAAAAAGGTAAAATCTACCACTTTATAAATGTGACAATCAATCCAATTATGTCAGTAAAGGTGTGGACCTCATTCTCTATTTTTTTTCCATAGCAATATAAGAGGAATGCTAGAAAATGGATTCTTATTAAGTCAAAAGTGTAAGAATTACCTTTCTTGATCAGAGTTTCTTTTCTTGTCACTAAGTGTTGGATGGGTGAAACTTTGTTTTTCTATTTCTGAGTAACCTCCTCAGGCTACTTCTTTTTCCTGCTGGACATTTCTCTTAGTGCTCCTCTTACAACACGTTGGAAATCTTGAAATTCTCAGGAAAAAATCTGAACAAATACATTAGTGTTGCTGCTTCAGTTGTGAAGTTAAAATATAAATCCTTTTGAATGTTTACAATGTGTAACTACCCACTGAAATAATAACAGTAATAATAACAATAGCACTAATAATAATACTAATAAGTTTAATTTCTGTGAATTATTCTTACCTTAAAAGTATCCATGTACAAAGGATAAAATAACCTTTACAAGTCAGTCAGGTATTAAAAGAACAAAATCTCTTGCTTCTACAAGACCATAGAGAATTCACTGTGTATATTCCATTGATTAAGAATTTCTTTTTTGTTTTAAAAAATAGTTATTAAGAACATTTCAATGCTTACCTTCTTCAGTGACCTCTTAAACTTACAACTGCAAATCTCAAAACTTCTTTTCAGTTGCCACTTAACAGGAAGGTATCTAAACCAGCCAGAAGGCTTTTTTCAATATTCTCTTAAGTCCTGAACTCATCTGGTTTCATTCCCAGATGGTTAGCATTTTCTCAAATTATCAGAAAAGGAGAGCTTTTTATTTTTTAGACTCATGGAATACATTTATGGACTAAATAGTTACATTTTTACAGCCATTTTATCTTAAAAAAAAAATCTGCCTAAGTGATCCATACCCTTTTTAAAAACATCAGTGATTAAAAATCCCCCAAACCTTAAATTGTAATTAAAGCAATAACCTTCCCCACGCTTCCAAGGCCAATTAAACCTAAATAGTTTTTAACACAGCAGGTGTGGCTGAGTATTGCTCCCATGTTCTGGCCAACACAGCCTACATGCAGGCGGTCAGGGCACTCTGCATTACACTATCACCTGTGGAGCCCGAGTCCTTGCAGGTAAAAAAGTGATTCAGTAGGTGTCTTCTATTTCTTAAGCAATATTCCTGGTCCATAATTATCCTGGAAAACAAACAAACAAGAAAACAAACATTGCCATCATTACTGTAAAATTAAGGCACCTCCAATTTGCCATTGTGAAAAACGGGGTAGAGGCTTTGACCGTCAGTACTGTTGTTTCTGACTGCAGATTCCATGCAAACAATTTTTCTTGTAGTTTCTCATTCACGGGAACAAAGCATATTCATTCAAATCTTTTTCGTAATAATTTTTAATTTGTGAGGTGTCAGCACCTGACTTCAACATAATGCCTCTTTTAGCTGCTATTTCCAAAACTCTTATTTCTCACCACACAGCAGAAGTTCAACTGTGGTGCTGCATTTGGAGCTTCAAGGGTCTGTCACCAATGGCCATTCACTGCAGCATCTGAATGAACAGTAAGAGAAAAGGCGAGGATATGCAGGACCTGCCTGGAGAGGAAGCAGTATGCCTAATAACTAAAATTCTAAGAACTTCCAAGATGGCATTGGAATAAAAGCCCCTTCTTTTTTGGGGCTTCAGGGCAGATGTAAAATAGTGTGTTGGTTTGCATCAGATATTCCGAAAGAATTGGGCCTCTGATGAGTGCTCTAACTGCATGAAAGAGGTAGATCTGATAATGACCCGATTCTAATATTTAAGGATAGAAGAAGTGGAGAGTGTAGCAATGAAGTTGCAGATGAATGGTTAGAAAAAAGAATAGATGGTTTTGTGATAGAAGGGTGAGGAAAGACAACCTGAGCCATGGAATTTTACTGTTGCTGTCACATATGGCTGCAACTGTCTTTAACAGTGGTACCTCAATTTCTTCTGCTGTTTGTGATGGTGACTTCATTAGCCTATGTCTGATTTTCTCCTTTCTTATTATTACACTTTGCAATGCTGCTCCCATCTTTTTAAAGTTTTTAAATTACACCTGATCTGTAGCAGCATAAAATTTGGCTCTCTTCTTTTCAATCCTCTCTGTTACCTTTGTGGCCAATTAATTTACTTTATTTTAACACAGTTCTGCTTCATACTTCCTCAGAATCCGTTCATCCACAGCAGTGGGTGACAACATATTTAAATCCCTGGTCTCTTTTAGTTTTGTTTTGAAAGTCCATTTTGATGCAAGTCCAGCACTAAAACATTAAAGAAGCCTTGCTGTTGCTTATAATTTTTGTCTTGCATGAAGACACAGGGTTGATTTTTGTTTGTTTGTTTATTATTTTGAGATGGATTTGTTTTATTTTGGTTTTTTTTATTTTTTTTTCATAAAGCATGTCTGTTTTTAAAGAGAATAAACACAAAGCACAAGTTATGTTACAAGCATTGCATTTTTAAAGACCTTTTGACAAGTTAAATTGTTTTCTTGATGCTATTTTATTAAAAACAGCATCTATTCTCTTGCAGTCAGTTGTAGCTTCATAGCTCTCAAGTGCTGTCACAGGTATATTCTTGTGAATTTTCCCTGCTGGCATGTCTTTTGCATTTCCTGATTCCCTTGCATCTTCTTTTCTCTTTGTTTTACTTTTGACTGTTCTTCATCTGTCAGGTCTCTCCTGTTGCATCAACTTATTTTTTAATTCTGGAGTCTAGCTGTAGCTCATCACCTGAATGTGTTGTCCTGAGACATTTTTTAATTTAATTTCAGCCTTATCTTCTAACACTTTCTCCACACAAAGTTTTTCTTTCCCTTTCCATTCTTTGGTCACTTGATCTCAAGACAGCCTGGCATTATGAATGTTGTATTGATTACATGTCCATTTCTTTTTGGAATTTTTAAAATGCTGTTGGCATTGTCTCATCTATTCAGCATAATTACAGTTTGGTCTTCCATTTTCCTATGCAGTTCACAAATCAAGTACTTTCAAAACACAGATGTAATTGTACTTACACTTCCAAATTGATTTAAAAGGAAGAAAAGCCCAACATCCTAAATATGAAGAAAGCAACTATTATTACAGTAATTGATTTGCAAAAATAAAATAAAACTAATCCTTGTAGTTGCAAGCTTTCTGTTTAATATAACAGTAAACAATGCCAGCATACAGTGATGTAGATTTTTACTGGCAACAATATATACATAAAATTGTAACATTACCACCTTTACAGAGATTTATAGGAAATATTTTAAATTCTCTAAAACTTTTATTTTAAAACTTTTATAAGAAAAGAATCTAATCTCTCTGTCTGTAGAATTGTTGTCATTAAATATTAGAAAGCCATTCACTGGAAACACTCATTCTACAGAATCTGATTGGGAGTTCATTAGTCTGAGTGAAAGTGTTCTTATTTTGTCAGTTATCCAACATTCCAACATTGCCTTTGTCTCTTTTCGTCCTATCTTAGTTTTGACTAGTTCCATTATTTGTATAATTGGATGGACACTGAAATTTTCTTAAGATTAACAAGGAAAACAAATACCTTCCTCCCCTCACATGTGCCTCAGTAAATATTAAGTACTCAAGTTTCTTTTTTTCTTACATTCTTACAGTGTTTAAGATTTTCACTTTCCAAATATATTGGATGGAAAAAAAAAAAAAAATAATCACTCTCTCGTCCTGAAAAAATCAATAAAGAATATCATGGAAATGAACTTACTTTCATGGATACCTCTTTACAAGTTTCATTACATAGCACTGGACATCCCTAACGCATACATCTACCTTACAATACAATTTCCTCCAGTCAGAATTTCAATGAGCACCTTCAGATACATCATTATTTATCAGTTCCCACACCTGTATAACCTTTCATTACAGCTGAATCTAGATGATGTGAGTGGATCATGCATACATGCAACTGTAATCAGCAGAACTATAAACATATTTGAACAAATAACATTTACAGTATTTCTGGTACCTATTGAATTTGTCAAAATTTCCTGCAAGACTTTATAAAAGCTAAGATGGATTACTTAAAAAATTACTTTGCCACTGTCTCATTTGTATATTCCTTGTTGTATATATGTGATTCCCTGGCACTGAAGCTGTAATAGTTAAAAAATAAGCAACTATAAGAGGTCTGTCAGGTGTTTGGTATTTTGTATGACTTGGTATTTTGTATGTATTGCTTGTATTGGAAATGTACATTTTCAAATGTACCATTGCACTAAAGAGAGTTGATGCTCACTCAAAAGAAACAAAAAATAGTAAACTAGAGGTCAAAGACTGGACCTGCACATTATCTACATCTAATGAATGATCACAGGTCTGTCTTGTTAAAACTGATCTAGTAGCAGGGTAGCAATCTCTACAGTTCAGGATGACATTATAAAACCATAATTATTGGCATTTCCTTATTATAAAGAAAAGGTTCATTTAAAGGTTATTTTCTCTGAGAGGAGAGAGGTGAAAAGCACCACCTTTTCTATAGCTTTTAAAAACTCTAAAGTAGACTATTGCTTTCTTTTGCTACAGAGAAGAATACTCCAGCCCACTAATAATTTCAAAAGGAAAATGTTTTAAGCTTATCCTTATTAAAGGTTTGGTTAACTGTCTTATGGACCTGGCAACATTATGTTTGTAAAAAAAAATTTGGAAGCAACTTACTTCATCCAGCTAAGTCATTAGAGTACATAATTAGCAATAGAAGTCAAACTCTGTATGCCTTTAATTTAAACGCATAGCTAAGAACGTAAGAAAAGCAGCATCATGGAATCAGAATAATTTGGGTCAGGAGGGACCTCTTGGTGGCCAGCTGGTCCAACCACCCTGGCCAAAGCAAGAGTAGTTAGGTCATCTGGTTCAGGGACAGGTTCAGTTGAGCCCTGAGCATCTCCAAGAATAGATGGTCCACAACGTCTTGTAATCTGTCTTATGCTTGACCACTGTCACACAAACTAACTAATAAAAACCTAATATCTAATAGAAATTTCCCATGTTTCAACTCATGTTGCCTCTGTCCTTTAATTGTGCACTTCCAGAAAGAGTGTGCTTCATATTCCTTCTACCCTCTGATCACGTACTTGAAGACAGCAATGTTGTCTGCTCTTTGTCTTTTCCTTTCCAGGTTGAACAAGCCTTGCTCTTTCAGCCTCAACAGTACATCCTTTGCTCTTGCCCCTGACCATCTTTCCAGCCATCCTGACCATCACTAGGCTATCTCCAGTATGTCCTTGTCTCTCTTTTACAGGGAAGCCCAGCAGTGGATGCAGTATATGGATGTATCTCACCAGGGCTGAGGTAAAGAATCATATCCCTTGACCTGTGCTCTGCCTAATGCAGCCAAGGAGACTCATTGACTTCCTTGCTGCAAGAACACACTGCTGGCTCATGGTCAGCTTGTTCACTAGGACCCACAGGGCATTTTCTGTAAAGCTGCTTCTCAATAGTTTCAGACCCTAGCATGTACCACTGCATGGGCTTTTTCCTCCCCAAGTGCAGGACTTCACATTTCCCTTTGTTAAACTTCATAAGGTTCCTGTTGGCTCATTTCTTCAGCCTGTCAAAGTCCCTGTGATGGCATCCCTACCCTCCTATGTACTGACCACTAGCCCTAATCTAGTGTCCACAAAGTTGCTGAGAGTACACTCCAACCTGTCACCTAGGTTTATAAACATTAGACATTATTGATTCCAGTAACTGATACCTGAGAGGTGCCCCAAGTTACTAGCCACCATCTGGACTTTTTATTTCCTCTTTCACTTTATTCATTAAACCACATCTCTTCAAGAAGCTTCACAGTCTAACTTGAAAAGTCAAACACAAATTTTATACCTGTGTGAGCAAAACTTAATCTGAAGTCAGCAGAACTTTCCTGTTACTATATTAATTGAATTTCAAATTATAAAAGCTACTTGACAAGAACTTTATAGACTGAAAGAAATGTGGTGACAAAAAAAATAATAATTTATCAGGGTTAGATGCTCTACAAACTTTATACTAGTCCTTGTAACAGAAGGTTTTATGTTACCTTGTACTCCAAAAAGAATTTACTCATAATGCCCCTTTAAAATAGCTTCAGTGAAAATTGCCTTTTGTAGTGTAATAAATACTTTAACAAGTGATCCATGTTGTTTAGTTCTGTAGCACTTTTCTCTAAAGAAGAGCCAATCAAAATGCATTTGATTCTGTCATATGTCCCAACACTGAATTTTAGATAAACTGTGATGAAGAGCAGACTTGCTTGAACTCACGTTTTACAAAGTGAGGAACAGCAAAAAAGAGGGAAATCCCTGTTCACTTTAGTTGAGATACAAAACAAAAAAAAAAAAGGGGGGGTGGGGGGGGTGGGGTGGGGGAGGAAGTCCCTGCAGAGTTCCCAAATGGCAGAGCAGCTTATGTACAAAAGACGTGAAGACATTTTTCAGGTGAGGCCAACAATTTGGTATCAGAGAACTGCTACTGAAATTGCATTTTTTCAAGTGCTTTTTAATCTCTAGCTACACGCTGTTTCTACCATCTTTGGAGTTTTTGACTTTTCCTTCTGTCATATATAAAAAGAGTCAGCAGCCTTGTGGAAAATCTGATTTTGAGCTGGAATGGAGCTCATGTGGGACCTGCTAGGACATTGGGAATTGAACTGCGAGCAATATCTTGGGATGTTTCAGTCAGAAAGAACTGAGTAGAAAAAAACTTTGCCTCAACCCATCTTCTAGATGACTCCTAGTTTGCAATGATATTGATGCTGAGATATATTAAAAATTTATTTATCTGCTTTAGGGAGTGAAATTCCACAGGAGTCTAAGATTTATGCTGAATGGGCTGGCTTCACTCCAGATCAGGAGCATTTTGGAAATACTGTAATTCAGAAAGGAAAGATTTTCTGGCTAGATTGACTCCTATGTGAGATACTGATGTCAGTGAGAAAATTCTTACACATTGATTTCTCCAATGAAAAGCTGTAGGTCTTATATTGCTGTACTAAACTTCCTTTGCAGTTCAATTATGTGAAAACTAAAGGCTTGTTTTTTTCCTTTCCTTCTAGTTAATTTTTATACAAATATGAGCACCCATGTTATTAAATAGATAAAAAACATGTAATTTTCCTCTAAGTTAAGAAGTATAATAAGCAAGGAAGGGTAAATGATTATTTTGTCTTCATGCTTACTCAGACTACCATGACGACAGTTTCCCTTCAATATGAAGATGAAATACATTTTCCTAGTAGGGGAAAAAAATAATAATCCCTGCATTAATATTCTTGAAGTACATTTTTGTTAGTATGGAAAAGAAAGCTTGCAATGTGCCAATAGCTGACTACATTTGTTTTGCATCTACTCTCTCTCTCTCTTTTTGTTTTAAATATTTTCCACACCTTTGATTTTTTTTAAGCAAACTGTAATATGTTTGGATATGTTAAATATCTCATAGAGACTTCACAAATTTACATGACTCTTCTTAAGTAATATGTATGTTTGTGATTATTTCCTGTAATGGGATGAGTCAGTGCAGACCTTTTTGAATTGGTAGAGTACAAGTAATCAAGATTATTAACCTGCAAGACTACAAAAGGTCATGCAAGTAGCAAAAACTATTTGACAGTAAGAGATTAGAGTGAGCTTCTGCACTTTATGCTCATGTGCTGCTAATAACAGTGGGGTCTTGTCTGTAAGATTAAATTTATGCATAGCTTCATCTCCTAACACCACAAACATGTCAGATAAGGGAAGAGCTGACCCCTAAAAAAATCTGTTTTCATTTTGACCAAGGAATTTAGATCCCCTTTCTTAAGGCAATATAAATGCCAATTCAAGTGAGGTTGATTTGAAAGGAAAGGAAGAGCTCTTTGTCATAATTTTGTTCCTTCTTGGGATGGCTGTTTCAAGTTTCCTGATAAAAGTTTTATATTATATTCCAGTTACTTCTGATCAGACCCTGCCAAAAGAAGGATCTCAGTGTTCTTTTATTTAAACGTCATAAATTACATGACAATTTTTTTTCTTTGTCTACTTTCACATGATAATGTAAATATCTTCATTTCATGTCCCTAATCCAGTTTTCTTTCTTGTCAGAATGCTTAGAATAGACACTAAATTCCATTACGTTAGTTATATCTCAGCAGGTAAAAAGTGCAATCCCTGTACATCTATACATTGTGATTTGAACAAGGTAGTAAATAAATCATTGCAGCGCATTTAATAAAAATATTAAACTGCCAATACAAGCTGGATGTTAGCATTATTAATAGGACATTGACTATATTATCAATAAATGGAATTACAACAAAGGGAAACAATATTTTCATTGTGGTTGATATTACTGGCATTTTCATTATTTTAAGTAGAATGGTAGAACATATTTTGTACTTCCAGGTGTTGGCTCAGACTATCAACTCAAAGTGACTAAATATCCTGAAGGTGAGATACTGCATTTTGTGATTTACTGCCAAACATGCTGCATTTCATGGTAAACAATGCTCTTCTGTTGACTTTACTCATGAAAAAAAGCAATAAACAAAACTATAAAAATTCTGCCTGCCTTTATCTCCAAATGATTACAAGAAAAAGTAAAAGAAAAAAAAAAACCCTATTTTTTAAAGGACAAAATAAAAAGGTGTCAAAACCAAATACATCTACTACAAATATGATTTTAAATAAAAAAGATGAATATTCTAAAAGTTTCTGAGATTTTCTTTTTCTCAAGAATTTATTCCAGTTATTGAACAGGATAGTGTATTAATTTAAAATAAAATTGCATTCATATTGCTGAGAACAGCATTCAGAAATTTATCAAGGATAAAAAGGCATACATTAGGAAGATAAATATAAAATATTAGTATGCTTTTCTTGAGTATGTAGGACAGCAGAATCTGTTTTTTTCATTATTTTTTTCTTTTAAGTATCTCAAGATGGCAGTGTTTCAGAATACTTCCAATTTCTCTGTTCAACGCATTCTCAAAACTTGTTTAATTAGTGTACTCATAATAATGACTGCATCTCAGTGTTGGAACTAAGTGTGGGCAAAATCTCAGGTACTGGAGAGATCAACACCTTCTTTAATGTTACAGAAAGACCATTATAGCAAAGCTAGGTAAAATATGGATCTTACTTTCAAAGGCCACTGGTATGTCTTTTCTTACACTGACTATAAAATTTGTAGGGGAAACAATTTTTACTTTTAGCAACTGAATCGTGTTTAAATTTGTTAAGCAGTGCTCCCAGCTTGTGCCTAGGCAATCCACTGACTCACAGAGATGCTGGATGGAGCAGTTTAGATCTGATGCTGCAAGGGTTAAACAGTAAGGTTGGTCCACCTATGCCTAAGGATGAGTTGGATGGGAGCTGTTAGCAATAAAGAAGAACAAATGGCTTTGAACAGCAGTCAATCTCAAATGCTTCTCAATCAATTGGACATTGTCCTATGCCAGTTCAGGGATCAATAGCTGTGATGGGTGCATGACCAAGTAATTCTTCGTTCAGTCCTGACAATACAGTTCCCTTACCTGGACAGCTCCCTGTACCAAGAGAAAGTTAAGGAGGACTGTTAGCTCTTTAAAGAGCTGCTAGATTCTAATCCTGATCTGGATGGGATTTCCAAAGTAGTGGTTCTCCAGAACATCTTTGTTCCCAGGAGAAGAAGCCATCTACCACTCCCTTGACTCAGCCCAGGATTAACAGCAATTTTTAATTCTCTGTTGACAGGACCCCCAAAAGGTCTTCTAAATTAAGAACACCTTCTGATTAACACATGCATATCTAAAATTACTCCATAAGAATGAGTGAAAGTTTTTCGTATAAATATGGGATTGGCACACTGGAAAACTGGCAGGGGGGTGGGAGTGGGGGGCTGGGGAGAGTGGAGAGAGAGAACTTTACTCCACTAGCCACAAAACTTAAGGACAGATATAATTCTCACTTTACTCGCATGAAAAAGTGAAGTGCTCTCGTCTCACACTCTTTTCCTTATGCTTTCAGAAACTTCTATCTTTAGTCAGTTATCTTTGCTACAAACGCCTTTGAGTTTTAATTGTATAATCTTCCATATTTTGGCAGACCCCTTTATCAGTGAAATTTGTGGAATTATAGACCCTATCTGATGAAATTAGGAGTTGTTAAAATTAACAAAGGTCTAAAAAAAAAGATATTTTTTTTGTTTTCAGTTGAAACCCCATTTTACCAGCCACTATTTTTACAGAACCCTATAACGAAATGTATAAGCCTGTACATCCATGTTCCTTAATTTACTTTCTGTTAAAAAAGACTCTTAGTTTATGAATATGATCATCTCTGTGCATGTTTTATGGAGAATTTGCTACCCTTGACCTTAGAGATCTCAAATCTCAAATGTGTAGGCATGGTGAGAAGTAATTTCTCCAAATCGTTCTCATTTTTGCACTCAGAGTGTACATTTGGCTCTTAGTCATGTACAAAAGCCCTACACATAACAAATTAGTTCTTGCTTTGTTTGCCAAAGATTTGCAAGGAGAAACACTTAATAGTTCATCCAACCAAGCTGGGATGTGGAAGGGCTTTCACTTTGAGAGAAAGCATGAGAGTTAAGAATCTAATCTTCCATTGTCACTGATGGTAATTTTCACATTCATATTGATGTTTCACATGTTTCTCTAGTCTCATTTTTCTTTGCCCTTATTTTCTTGTGTGATTCTTAGCCATGACTCATCTCTTCCAGTCTTCAGCAGTTTATCCTCACATTTTTCTATAACCAAGCTGGTTTGCTTTGACCAGCAGCTCATTATATTCTCATGCTCTCTCTAACCTCCCCCTTCGCAATACTCTAACCATGAATTCTGACCTGCTCTGCCGATTATTTTATAGCCATGATTAATTTTTAACTTTCTAGTTCTTCCTTTTTTTTCATCAGCACATTTAATTTATACTTCACACCTTCTCCTGTTAAACCTCCTGGATGTCTAAGTCCTTTTTTATATTACTGCAACAAAGATTAGTAAACTCAGTTTTACTAGACACAAAAGGCACTTCATTTTTGTACTTGAACCTACTATGGAGGTTCTGTGAGGTAATGTGTGTTGATGTGTTTGGCTTCCATTATTAATCTGTTCTCCCTTTCATTTCTGCTATATTCCATGTCAAGCACCATTATTTCTACATTCAATGGATCTTCAGCATCCGCAGTCTTTGATGCCTGTTCTCCACATGTCCTTTGTGACTCTTCCATGAAATTATGTATCACCATCTCGTATGTCAGTTCCTTCACCTGTCACTTTTGTACTTTATTCACATGAAGCCTTCCATCAATTTTCCCTGTCATATCCTTTTATGTGCAAGATTAACTGTTCCTTGCCATTCTTATCCACCTTTGATCTAGTTCCATTACCTCAACTTTTTCCTCAGCTGCTCTTCTTTTTTTACTTCCTTAAGTAGAAGCTTCTTTGTGACTTAGCCTGGAACAAATTTGATTGTTACCTTAAACTTTGTTTATTATATCTATAGAAAAGAGTGAGGCTGATGTATTCTTTTGTAAAGGAAAGTATTGCAGATACAGGCAGGAAAAAAATTTATCAGAACTCAATTACTATAATGGAAGATTTGAAATAAAATTGAAGTTTTTACTTTATGAAAAATAATTAAAAGGATGAATGATATTGATCTAATTACACTCTGTGGGTGAACAAACAAACAAAAAACTAAGAAAGACAACACAACAAAATAAACCAAACCAAACAATAAAAAAAAAGAATGTACAGGAATAATGATACTGTAGAAGTAATAAATATTAGGAAATATTTTATTCATATAGAAAACAGGGAAAAAGATCAGTGATTCTAAGCTATGATGGACATGTTTGGTGTCAATGCAGAGAAAATAAAAATACACAGAACAGAAAGAAACTAAAGGAAGGATGCCTGTAGGATTACCATTCACAAGACATCTTGGTTAATTTCTTCTTTCTACAGACTTCATGCATAGTCTTTTCTAAGATAGTTTCCTAGTTTTGATGTATGTTTATCTTCTATTTTCATTTTTCCAGTTAAATGATCATTTTTTTTTCTTGTACTTACACCACAGTCAGACATTGTTCAGGGCTACAGTCTCTAGCATACAATTGTCATGTGAAAAACGTGTTAGGTCAGTTTTTAGATACCTGCTGTTCACTTGCATTACAGCCAGTAAAGCTTAGACCTTACTAGAGAGGTATTGTATAGAAAATAGTGAAGCAATTAGACCAAGGGTTGGGTTTTTTCAAAATGTTTTCATTTTTTGTTATTTGAACAAGGTCAGACAAACCTAATCAATTAGTCAGAGTTAAAATTTTCCTGTAATATATTCTGTTGCAAGACTTTGAGGTTGAAAAAGATATTAATGAACCTTCATTTATTTCACGTGGCTGTACTGAGACATTAATTTTGCCAAAGCACTTGGTGAAAAACTATTAGCATTGTCATTAATGGGAAAAGAGAAAAATAGAAATATAAGAGGTCAAGAATTTCAACATAGGCTCAGGTCTGTGTTTTTTAGTAAATGGCATGTTCTTTAAAGCTTCGTGTAACCGTGTAGCTTATGTCCTATTGTTATCTGTGATACACATAGTAAATTCCTGGCTGCATCATGTAGAAAGAACTGTCTGTGATCCCAGAATAATAGAATAACAGAATCATAGAATCATTTAGTTGTAAAAGACCTTTGAGATCATTGAGTCTTAACTGTAAACCTAGCACTACCAAGTCCACCGCTAAACCATGTCCCCAAGTGACATATCTACACATCTTTTAAATACCTCCAGGGATGATGACTCAGCCACTTCCCTAGGCAGCCTGATCCAATGCTTGATAACACTTCTGGTGAAGACATTTTTCCTAATATCCAATCTAAAACTATCCTGGTGCAACCTGACTCCTTTTCCTCTTGTCCTGTCACTTGTTACCTAGGAAAAAGAGACTTGACACCCACCTTTCTACAACCTCTTTTCAGGTAGCTATAGAGAATGATAAGGTGTCCCTGTGCCTCCTTTCCTCCAAGATAAACAACCCCAGTTCCTTTGTTTGCTTCTCATAAGACTTGTGCTCTAGACCCTTCACCAACTTTGTTGCCCTTTGAACATGCCCCAGCACCTAAATGTCTTCCTTGTAGTGAGGGGCCCAAAACTGAACACAGGATTCAAGGTATGACCTCACCAGTGCCAACTACAGGAGGACAATCACTTCCTTAGTCCTATTGGCCACACTATTTTAGATACCAGCCATGATGTTATTTTGCCTTCTTGGCCACCTGGGCACACTGCTGTCTTGTGTTCAGCTGGCTGTTAACCAATACCTCCAGGTCCTTTTCTACTGGGCAGCTTACCAGGCTCTCTTCCCCAAGCCTGTGGTATTGCATGGGGTTGCTGTGACCCAGCTGTGGGACTTGGCACTTTTCCTTGTTGAACTTCATACACTTGGCCTTAGCCCATCAATCCACCCTGTCCAGATCCTTCTGCAGAGACTTCCTTCTCTTAAGCAGATCAATACTCCCCCACCAAACTTGGCCTTGGCTGCAGACTTACTGAGGGTGCACTCAATCCCTTTGTCCAGATTGTTGATAAAGATATTAAACAGGACTGACCTCAGTACAGAGCCCTGGGGAACACCACTTGTGATCAGCTGCCAACAGAATTTAACTCTGTTTACCATCACTCTTTGTGCTCAGCCATCCAGCCAGCTTTTTACCCAGCAAAGAGTACATCCTTCCAAGCCATGAGCAGCCATCTTCTCCAGGAGAAAGTTGTGGGAAAGTGTCAAAGGCTTTACTAAATTGCAGGTAAACAACATCTACAGCCTTTCCCTCATCCACTAAGTGATGCATGTGAAGGAGTATAAAAGTAGGGTGACAGCAGAGACAGACCTTGAATATATGGACCAAATAGTACCAGAGGTGAAAACAGGCTAGAGAATTATCAACAGCTCATGCATGGTAAGTTATTGATAACAATGCAAACTCAAAATGCAACAAAAAAGATAAGTATCTAACACATATTAAAAAGCCATACATAGCTGAAAATAACAGAGAGCTGCAGGCTAATGGAGAAAGAGGAATGTGTGTGAAAAGTGGTTAATAATGGGTCTAAGTGGACCCCATGGCAAAAAAGAAGAAATACTCACCATTAACATCATGATCCTCCAGATGAAGAGAAGCAAGAAATGCTCACCATGTTAATGATTCTCTTCCTGAAAAAGACATCAGAACACTCACAGGTTGTCATAATCATGCTCCCCAAACTTTTGTCAATATTCAGGAGCTGTGGAAGGGTGAACGTAACACAAAGGAAAAGTAAGAGGTAGTAGGGGAGACAACTTTCAATTGCAACAATGTCTTAGAGATCTGTTTTATATTAAAAAGTACTTCTGACTGTGAGTGTTAGCATCTTCATAACTGGTTAAAATGTTTTGGTTAAACTGTTTAATCATTAAGTAGGTCAGAAATAAAGTATAACAATTTATTAAGTAACAATAGGTTCTGTTGTATTTTAATGAAATGAAATGGCATATTCATTTTCTGATCTCAGAATTTGTTTTTTTGTTGGCCTTCTGAAGCCTTTGCAATCAGCACCACTTAAGATTGAAAAAATTACTATAAAGATCTGATGAATTACAGCATGTTTCAAATACAACCAACACAAAAGGATGGAACAAGTAGTTTAATTTTTCGGAGACTAAATATTTAAATCAATGCCTTTGGAACTTGATATAACAGATAATTATTGTCAGAATAAAAGATAGTAGTATTTAGAAGACGATCAGAATAAGATTTTCATTGAAATGTATTAAAATAGCCAGTAGTTGTTCTTTTGAATATAAAAGGACTTAACATGAATGGTCCTTTAAAAATACCTCTGACTTTTGGGAGTGATTACAGTTCATACCTTAAATTTTTAACAAACTAGATTAATGGCTTATATAGATTAGTGTACAATCACTAGAAATAAGTATACACTGTATATTCAAGTCTCTAGAAACTCCCTTTATGGGCAGTATGAACAACAATAAGATCTGTTTTAAAAAGAACAAGAAATCACTCACTAGAGGCAACATTGCTCTATTTCTGAGCACCAGAATAACTACAAGAATCTTCTCTCGCTTTTAATATATTGGGAGCTATGGAAAAATTCTGGTGGTTAACCTGTAAAATTTAATAGTTCTGTACTTCTGAAGTTTTGCTTCACCCACAACACTGGCATTTAGGTTAATCATCTAGTCATGGAAAGCATATAATGAGGCAAGTATGTACTGAACATTTAATTCCCACATTTTTGTTAATATTTTTTAGTTGAAGAATGTCAGATCTAATTGCTCATATTAAGTGGCATTGCTGTTAGAAAGTATAAATTTGAATTTTCTATGAAGTCCAGTCTCCTAAATCCAATACTTAAGATGTATTGTGCTGTATATCTTTAAAAACAGATATAAAGGTCTCTATGTTGATAGGAAAAAGGTCAACAAGGCTTAACAGAAACTGTAGGCAGAATATAAAATGGTGAACATTTTATTTTTTACTGTCTCAGATTAGCAGAAGAGATTTGTTTTTAAACCCAGATTCCAAACAGACAGACATGAAATTAAACTGAGCTGTTTCAACTACTCATAGTTCATTTAGAATTTGGTAACTGTTTAGCTAGATTATTTTAGTTAATAATCTAACAGAAATATCTGGTTTTAAAATAGTTGGCCTACTTTCTGTGCATGTCTGACCTGAAAAAAGAGTTGCGTGCCCTTGGTGTTGATAGTTTTATTAAGCATAAAAATACTGTTCATCAAATATTTACTCCTGTTCTAATAAACAGTTTTAAAACTGTTCAGTCTCAGCCCTAGAAATGTACATCACAAAACATATGGAAGAGCAAGCCTCTATCACCTTTGAGCAGAAGTTCCTTTTTTAATTATCAGTTTACTTCTCTGACTTAATTCTAATAACTTATGTCACGTTAGTGGACCTAGTGTCACCAGTTTGTACTTTAAACATTGATTGACTTATACTACACCCATAGGACAGAGAAAGGACCTTGCTCACGTTTCACAGCACTTTTATTAGGGTCAGAACAAAGCCAACAGAAATAAGGATCACAGAATGAATGAAGTACGTGTGGATCAGTCTGCAGTCACTCCAACAGGGTGCTCAGGACTGTGTCCAGCGGGGTTTTGAATATGTCCAAGGCTGAACACTCCACAGCCCTTCTGGGCAATCTGTTCCAGGGTTTGACTACCCACACAGTAAAAAAAAAAAAAAACCCAACCAGACAAACAAACAAAAACTCTCTTAGGTTTAAGTGGAATTTATTTTATTTCCATTTGAACCCATTGTTCTTGGGCGCCCCTGAGAAGTGTCTGGCACCATCTTCTTTACTTCCTTCCATCAGCTATTTACACACAAGATTTCCCCGAGCCTTCTCCAGGCTGAAGAGTTCCAGTGCTCTCGGTCCTCTGGAGCAGACTACTGACAGACCTAATATAGCAGACCTAATAGCAGGACTTCACGCTACTGATCATGATGCCTTGAACCTGGCAGTGCAGCCAGTTTTCAGTCCACCTCATTGTCCACTTCTCTATCAGACTATTAAGGGAGGCAATGCTGACAGCCTTGCTAAAGCCCACTAAGCAACATTCACTATTTTCGTCTTATTATCAAGTCAGTCCTCTCATTGCAGAAGCCTATCAGGTTGGTCAGGCAAGATTTGTCCTATGTAAATCCATACTATCTACTCTCAGTTACGTTCTTGTGCTCAAACCACTTTGGAAATAGTACCAAGTAGGATTTGCTCCATCACCATTGCAGTAATTGAGGTAAGTCTTACTAACCTATAGTTCCTTGGATCCTCCTCTGTGTTCTTCTTATAGACAGGAGTGATTGATTTCTTCCAGTTGAGTTGTCATCTCCCTCCTATGTAATTCCTAGTTTAAAGGTCTCCTGCCCAGGTTGGACAGCCTATTTGCAAAGATGTTTTTACCTCACTTTATCAGGTGGATTCCATCTCTTCTAGCAGTCCTCAATGCTCAAAGCCTGTCCCGCAGTTGTAAAAGCCAGATCCCTCTGTTTCAAACAGTATGGGATCTACTGAGTCCAATGGACTCCAGGGACAGAAGATTCTCCATTCCTGGCTGCTGAAGCCTGGAGAGGTGCAGTCTTCTTTCTATATCCCAGTCCCATGGATGTGTCTGACACTGTTCCTGCTTGCAGGTTCAGTCATTGGAAAGGCTGAATGTGTATCCCAGAGAAGCACATACACACACACAGATATATATATATATACACACATACACATGTGCAGATGAAATTAACATATCTGGCCACACAGGCTGCCATAGAGCACTGCCTTTAACAGCATCCACATATAATAATACCAGAAATCATATAAAACTTAATTACAGATAGCAAAGTCTTGTTCCTCTCACTGATTACAAATGAAGATCAGAAGAGAAAATTCACATCCTCACTTTCTAGATTCACTACACAGGCACCTTCACAGTCCCATCAAATACCATCACAAACACTACTTTCAGCTAACATCCATGTTTGGACCTGGGGCTTCCTTACCCACTACGCATGTCTTCTACTTTCTGCATAGTCCAGCTTGATGCATGATACGTGCAGTAGCACACTCGTAGCAGAAGCATCTCCATAATCGTATATTAGTACAGGCTTTCTGTCTCTCTAATATACACTCCTAGAAACTGCTTCTCACCCAATTACTGGTTCGGATGTTGGCATCTTTCCAGGTACAGGTCTCCTCCCACTCTTCAGTTAGTCCACTTTGAAGTTTATTAGTGAGTTAAACATACACTGACATACACACAGGATTAAATTGACTGGGGAAATGCAACCACTTCCAGGTAATACTAGTTGTGGGCATTTAGACTTCTCATACTTGCACATACAACCTGGCCTCTCCAGTGCTGGTATACAGGCCTATGAGTCCTGTGGCTCGTGGTGTCCCCAGTTGCTGGCACTTGTACATTTCAATGCACATATATTGAGACCCCAGTCCCTTCAGTTGCTGGCACCCAGGCTGTTTTGCCTTGTAGAAGTGCTAGTTCTTACAGGTTGCCAATAAGAAAGGCATAAAAACTTGCAAGGCAGATAATTATTTATCAATAGCTCAGAAAAGGTGATAGCTGGTTATAAACTCTTACATCCCTTCTGATGCTGGGAACCCCAAGATGGTAAAGCATTGAGTGTACCTCTGGTCAGGGAGCAGCATGCTGCACAGATTCCATCTGTGGTGTGGCTTGTCCATCTCTAAATTCACTGGTATTCTAGTAGGTTCTTGCTCACAATACAGATTCATCAGTCACTGACAGCAATCAAATCTGGAATGTGGGCACAACTTTGAAGAGTCTGTTGTACAATACACCCTAACATTCTCATCTCACTAAAAGGTTTTGAGGTCATGAACAGGTGCTTATAATATTTCAGGTGGACAAGACTATACATATATTTATGATTAAATGCACATTGACTGTAAGTTGATTAATTATGCATTGACTATGCATACAACAGTTAATTATAGTGTTGATTAAATATACCTTGATTAAGTAAGTAGCAGTCAGCTGGTATCCATCATATAGAGATACGACCCTGGATAAGTCATTATGTGGATCACTAACTGCTCATAAAATAGTCTTCTAGCTGAACAGTACACAGACCTGCAGGACATGTAATGCAAGGCCCCTCTTCTAGTTCCTACCACTCACACACCTTGCAGCTATCAAACATAGGGTAGGGTGACATTACATAGGAAAAAAATAGTTAATAAATATTTAATAGTTCACAAGATAGAATAGACTGCTAGTATCAGGTGTAGGGTTCAATCAGACAGGTTTATTGACTGGCTGCTGGCTTACAAACCATTAGCCCCTTTAGGCCCTTTTTTCCCCTTTTCCTGTGCTTGCTCTCCTTCAGTCCACCTGGACTCCCCCCTTTCACCACCTTTGACCCTTTACCTGAATATCGCACAAATCCACTCAAATATCTGACATTAAGTTTTATACAGTCCCAGAAGCCACCTCAAATATCCTGTAATACTCGTGCCTGTCTTGTTTCCTGCTTTGTACCAGTGACAAATTCAGGCTGATGCTGACACTCTTCCAGGCAGTGCCTGACCTTCTCCTCTGAGGCCTACTGATCCGCAGCTGATGAGTTCTGGTGTTCTCTGTTGTCTCCACTTCCATATAATCCTTAATGTTTATAGGTCCGTGTGCTTAATTAATCAGTTTCCTTCTTACTTGTTATTTTTTTTTATGCTAATAGTCCTTACCCAGATAAAGAACCAGATGCTCTGACATTTTTCATATCCTTACATGCTCTGGTCAACACTAGCTGTGCAAACAAGCGTTAACTTGCAGGACCCAGTGGCACCTCAAGCTTTTTGCCCTCATCAACAGGATCAAGGGGAAAAACATCTGGGTCCCTGTGCCCTTTGCTCTCACCTTCACAGATGGGTAGTCAAGCCTGATACTCTCCAGGTTTTCCCATGGCAGTGTCAGTGCCCACATGGAAAAGGAGCAGTGGGTAATAATCTGAGGGATGGACAAAACCCAGTGGTTTAGATCACCCTCATCCTGAGCCGTGGCAAAGCAGTAAGCCTCCCTAGACAGCAGGTCAGGTCAGCCAGTGAGGCCCACAGTTTGCCATGGGGAAGAATCTCCCTACGGCTTTCACTCATGGCACACACATCAAGTTCTGTGTAAATAAAAATCAGACTTACCATGTTCAATGGGGAATGCTTATTTACAACAGATTCAAATTTGGTCTTTTCCTTTCAGGCCATATGTTTTGGTCTTTTCTAAAGAAATTATCATTTTTTTAGTAAAAGAGATGTCTGGTCCTAGCAGTCAAACTCCTTGCTCCTCAGGAGGGATCTTTATAGACAGATAGCTCCTTAATTGCTAATTAAGAACTATGGCAGCATTGTAAAATCTACGAAGCAGACTATACTCTTGATCCTGCTGTTAGAAAAATGAAGTTGCTATCTCTAGAAGGTTGAGCCTATACTTTTGTCATGTTTTAACCCTGGCTGGCAACCAAGCACCACGCTGCCACTTACTCACTCCCCCTCACCCAGAGGGATGGGAAGGACAATCAGAAAGGAATGTCAAACTCAAGGGTTGAGATAAGAACAATTTAATAGGTAAAGCAAAAGCCATGCATGCAAACAAAGCAAAGCAAGGAATTCATTCACCACTTCCCACAGGCAGCAGGTGTTTGGCCATCCCCAGGAAAGCAGGGCTCCATCACGTGTAATGGTTACTCAGGAAGACAAACACCATAATGCCGGGTGTCCACCACCTTCCTTCTTCTTCCCCCAGTTTATATAGTCAGCATGACATCGTATGGTGTGGAATACCTCTTTGGCCAGTTGGAGTCACCTGCCCTGGCTGTGTCCCCTCGCAATTTCCCATGTCCCTCCCGCCCTCTCTCTGGCAGGGACCAGGAAATGGAGAAGTCCTTGATTAAGTATAAATATCACCCAGCAACAACTAAAAACATCAGCGTGTTATCAACATTGTTCTCACATCATAGCCAAAGCACAGCACTGTACTAACTACTAAGAAGAAAATTAACTCTATCCCAGCTGAAACCAGGAAACTTCACATTTTTATAATGTGGCCAAATTGCCTAGATTTGAAGTTTTAGCAAGGATACACAGCACCACATTTCAATACTTTAAATTAATGTATTACAAGTGTCAGAAAATAGCAAACTATCAACTGCATGAAAAGAGGACAATGTTAATGAGATGAGGCCGAAGTGCTGAAGTATCAGAGAAGAATAGTAAGTGTGAAAAATACCCTCAAGAATTTGTGATGAACACTCACAAGAGGCAGTTCTGATCCTACTCTCATTTATAAGAATGAATTAATATCTTCTTAGGACTGACTGGTTTATTGCTGCCATTTTTAATAAATAACCACTGCAAAGATATCCTTCCTGACCCATCACAACTGATTTTCTTCAGTAGTTTCATCTCAATACATAGCAAATATATTGAGATATATTTCACTCATTTAATACATTCAATTATTTGTTATGTCTCCTGACATTTCAGTGATTCTACTCCATATGGTGTCATCTCAAGAGCTGTTGGTGTTTTTCAGAAAGAATGCCCAAACAGATCTCAGCATGTATCCATAGCCTGAGGCAAAATTTACACTGCAGAAGTATATGAGCCTTTTTTGCCCTTTTCACTATGCTACACAACAAGATGTGAGCTTCTGAGGCAATCTTGGGTAGATTTGTGTCTGTCTTATGTTTTATTTTTCTCCTTTTAAGTTTCTGTTCCCCCTACCCCCCGCCCCAACACCTAGAAATTTTGATAATTGAAAACATTCCTTGCAATCTTTCTGGATGCTGATTTGATTTCTTCAGATGATTTCTTTACTCACTGTTTCTATCTTGTGAGAGGTTTCTTTATTTACTACATGAAACACTGGAATATTAGAAATGTTGGAAAGCTCCCACTGAAGTCTGTGCACTATATTAAATGTTCCTAAAATAATCTCATTTAATTGCTTCTCTAGTAAGGGCTGCTACAAGAGTCTTGCAGGCTGACTGCAGGAGTTGCTTGCCCAGTGGCCTCCACTGTCAGCAGCAGATGGGTGGAAGACAGGAGAAACTACCCCTATTTTCCATATTTCCCAGCTGGGACATCAGGAACTACAGTAAAGCCTATAGTCCTTCATGAAATGAGAGTAAACTGTCTATATTGACCTCAGTGAATTCAAGTCATACCCCATTGAACATCACTGTTAATTTCAAATCAGTTTTTTGGGGGATTTGTTGTTTGGATTTTTTTAAAAGAAGATGCAGTATCACCTAGTCTAGTTCCCTGATTTCTTACCACTGTCTGAAATTTCTTTTTTCTGCCTGTTTCTTTTACATTTTTACATTACTTACCATGTTTTCTTTCTTCCCCACCATCTTGTACATTTAAATCACTTCTGAATAGGCAGGATCTGCCTGTTAAATTTCACATAAACTACTAGAAATGCAGATCTCAGCATTAATAATGAGTAACTGAAAAAAAGGAAAACATTATGCTAGGACAATAAAAATGTTAAGACTGTGTATTAACAAAAGCATATAGAACCTGAAAACCTACTTCTTCAGTCTTCAGTGAGGGTTTTATTTTCTCCCAGTAGCTGTAATTCCCAGAATGGTATCCAGAAATAAAAATTTTATATAATGATTCAATAAAACAGAATTAAAACAAAATACTGCACTCTTAGTACAAAATGCTCATCTTGGATACTCTAATTTTCTTATCTCATATTATGAGTCTCTCAAGTTCACTACTTTGTCTCTAATAACAAGTGGTGTTTTCAGAGAGTCATTTCCATAAGGATTATGTAAGGTAACAGAAAAAAATTCATGCAAGCTAAGTAAATGCAAAGTGACTCTTGTGGTTTAACCCCAGCTGGCAACTAAGCCACTCACTCATTACCCCACCCCCCCCCCCCCCCCAGGATTGGGGAGAGAATCAGAAGAGTAAAAGTAAGAAAACCCATGAGCTGAGATAAAGATAATTTAATAGGTAAAGCAAAAGATACGCACGCAGACAAAGCAAAACAAGGAATTCATTCACCACTTCCCATCGGCAGGCAGGTGTTCAGCCATTGCCAGAAAAGCAGGGCTCCATCACACATGATGGTTACTTTGGAAGGCAAATACCATAATTACAAATGTCCTCCCCTTCATTCTTCTTCCCCCAGTTTATATACTCTAGCATGATGTTCTATGGAATAGTATTGAATATTCTTTTAGTTAGTTTAGGTCAGTTGTGCCCTGTCCCAACTCATTGTGCGCACCACCCCCACCACCCCCACCCCCCCGCCCACTCACTGATGGGGTGGGGTGAGAAGCAGAAAATGCCTTGGCTCTGGGTAAGCGCTGCTCAGCAATAACTAAAACATCTCTGTGTAACCAACACTGTTTTCAGCACAAATCCGAAGCATACCAGCTATTATGAAGAAAATTAACTCTACCACAGCCAAAACCAGCACAGTGACCAATACTGCAGTCCCAACAAAATGATGTGAAATATCAATTCTCCAGTTTGAGCTATCAAACATCTCTTATTCAGCACTCCATTTGTTAAAATGCATATAGGCTAAAGAGTCAATGGAAAACTGGTAAAGATGATTAAACAGGCAAATCACAAAACCTTCACTTATGCTTAACCAACATAAAAGGTATAGATGCTATGAATAAATTATTAATTCTGAGTTTTCTGTTAAGTGCTAGTAAAAATTTTGGAATTTGGTTAATAAAACATTAGAGAAGGTTCTAGTAAAATCAAAGACAAAGAGCTAGATAGAAGTAGAACCATTTTTTTGGTATGTATTGCTATCTAGTGCGAGTTGGAAGTTAATACCAAGGTGGTGAACTACTGCAAGACTATTTAAAAGATAAAAATGGTGTTTAGAATATGATGAGTTAAAGAAAAATTGTTCATTGTTGTATATAGTTCATTCTACATATTTCTAGTAATTTCATATTGCAGATATATCACAGGAAAATACTATTATCTACTTAATTATTTCAATCTCAGAGAAGTGACGGCACATCAAAATTCAGAATTGAGTGAAGGTAGCAAGTGAAATTCTGATGAGAAGTCCAAATCATTAATACTGAAAGAAATAAAGACGAATTCTTAATCAACTGCACAGCAGAAAGAAAATAATCAAATAAATATTCAAGGAACAGTGTCCAGGCAAACATATCTGGCCTTGATTAAAAAAAGAGCAGAGGGCCAAGTCCAGCTTTCCTTCTCACATTGTTAATTCTGCTAGTTAATTTGTATCCTATGTAATTTTATATTTTTTTTCTTGATATACCCATTTAAAGTCTATTTAAGAATATTTCTTATAAAGCTCTGAAAAGTCTTAGCTATATGCACTTTCAGACATCTAAGTTTTCTGTAAGTAAAGGGAACAATATTGAGGTATCTCATTAGTGGCTTATGTCTAAGCTTTAGTTCCTAATACCTAAAATACCTTTATTAAGGATCCTAGCCTCTCTTCCCCTGAAGTCAGTATACACCATCTTGTTTTACTTCAGATATGTAAAGAAAGAAAAAAGTTATAAGTCCTAAAATTTCAGATAAAGGATGCACTGTCTTCTTAACTTGTTCAAGAAGCAATCACAAATTCAAATAAGAAAACATGAAGAAAATTATCAATGTTTAACATTACTGGTTCTCTTGCTAGTATACTTCTTTACATGTTTTTGTCTTTCATCATATTGCATGAATTAGAATTTATAGATATAAATAAAGATATATTTCATATTTAAATAAATATTTCATGTGTACAGCTGTTGTAAATTACAATAATATAAATAATTAATCATAGCACCAATAAAAATATATGTAAATAAGAGGCAATATTTGGTATGGGGACTCTGACATTAATATCTGCTTAAGAAATAACTTACTATACTTAGCTGCTTTTCCAAACCCTGGCAACAATCGGTCGTGAGCTAGATAAATGAATGACATCAGTACCTATGCATGCATATGTACATATCTCTCTCTATATATATATATGTACATATCTATATCTATATATCTATATCTATATCTATATCTATCTATCTATCTATATATATATATAATAAAACTTGGGTTGTTTTTTTCAGGTTTTTTGGGGGTTGTTGTTTTTTGGGTTTTTTTAATATAAGAACAGTACTGGCAAAGCAGACAGTGTCAATCTGTGTCACAGAGGTGAGAAGGAGCAGCAGTGGCAGGAAAAGAACAGGAATTTCCTAAATTAATATTGCTATAAAACCAGAAAATTAATTAGTCGGAGAGGACTAAGTTCCAATGCCATTTTTCATGCTTTTATCTAGCTGAAGATTCAGACATTTGAGTTTTTGTTGAGATGTGTTTTGTAATCACTTTGTGAGTATTTAGCAAGATTCCTGTCACATACTCGCGGTAAGATTTTAATTAGTTGAAATTTCCAGCCAACTGACAAGAAGTTTTGAAAACTTTTGCAACTTTAACAATAGATTACTAGAACAACACAGCTTGGGATTCCAATATTTTCTAGTTTATGTCTTAACTCTTTGATCCTGTCAGCCTCTTTCTTAATGCCATAGCTTGCACATTGTTGCCAAATACAGGCATATTAAAGGATGCAACTCACACATAAAATAAATAATCCAGCAAATCAAATGCTAGAGACAGTGAATCTTTAGACTATAGTGAAGTACAAGAGAAGCATACAGATACTCTGACCATCAAATGAGAAAGGATGAATCTCCAGAGACAGACAAAGACCTACCTGAGTCCAAAGGATAGAAGCCCTTGGGCTGAAGTTAGATAGTAAGAGTCACTGTGGTATTGTTTATGGTTCTTCCTTCTGTCTTAGCAGTGTTGTCAGTGCACATGACTAGGTCATAGGATTAAATCACATGGAAAGAATGATCAGGAAAGGTATTGATGAAGAGTGTTGAACAGACGTCATGAGGAGGTAAATTATCTTGGGTATGCTTTTGATGAAAAGAATGATGAACCCAGAGACTATAAAATTTGAAGTGGCATCCAAAATCCTTGGCTTTCAGTAAGTTCTGTTTTCAGCAAGTATTTATTAAAGAAACAGGCAAAATTAACCTTTTGATACAGTCCCAACTTAACGTGTAAAATCTGGTATCATTTAACTCCATTAAACCAAGTGGCAGATGTCTGATGTACTACAAACTTTCAAAATTTCTCCTGAGAAAATCTTTGAGACATGAATATAATATAACCAATAGGACTTTCTGATTTTCAAATTCACTCAAAACCCCATCAGTTGTAGCCCAGTGTAATGTGCTAGTAGAAGGCTACAGATTTTATATTGACCTGTCAGAAGAGGACATGAGGTTTTATCTGAAATTATTGTGAGCTGGGCTGAGCTGCACTTGTCTTACCTGTGATAGAAATTGTGTGACAGTCAGAAAGCTTTTGCCTTAATTGTTTTCAGTTTGCTTTAGTTTATAAAAACAGTAGTTACTTGTTCTGGAATGAACTATCTGTGACACTAGAACAAAATGTGGCATGAATGAGCAGAGAAATGAGGTAATACCACAGGTCTTAGATCCACATACCACCATGGTCCATTTCTGGTCACTGAAGCAGGGCAATTTTGTGAATTAGGTAAAACTAGATTTATTCATAAAAACAGAGGAGAAAACCACAGTATTTAGGAAGAAAAGAAAGACAACATAAAGAAAGCATAAAAATAGACCCAAGTGGCCCGAGATTGATGGGGAAGAAAGTTCCACCATAAACATTACACTCTTACTGATTCAGAACTCAGAACTTTAATGACTTTGAATGTTACAGCCATGTATTGAAGAAACTAGTGTGTGTAGGAATTGACATTACTTTTTTTTGGTAGTGAAATATGTAGTGAAGAAAGAAGGAGGGAATTGCAAGCTGAAAAAGTCTCATAGTCAAGTCAGTTAAAAGGGTACAAGGAAGTCTAAATCTTTACGAAAGGGGTTTGATCACCTCCTGAAACAGGAAAGCTACTTAAAAGGCTTCAGTAGACAGCCAGGCTTCAGGTTCTGTCTTTCTATGATTATCTTCCTGAGAAACTGAAAGAAATGGATGAAAATCCTTCCCTGGAATTCCTAGCTGAATGCTGTATAAGGCTCCTAAACCGACATTTCAAAATGATATTACAGGCAAGCATAAAAACCCACACATACACATGCAAGAAAGCATTTACACATCAAACATTTGACAGGGTTTTAGAATACAGCAGCTAAACTGCAAAGCAGTACTGCTGGATAATTTGTAATATAAATGATGTAGGAATTTCATTAAGTTGGACTGAAAAGTTACAATTTTTTAAATACCCTTGATGTCTGTGAGTTTCATGTTTTTTAAATGTTTGAGGCTCTTTAAAAGAAAATATAATATTTTGAGTTCTTCAAATTTTCATTACAATACATTCTATAAGAAAATAAACAAGATTAGATAAATATTCCTGGATGTTCTTTTTTTCCTGAGGATCTTGATTTGGTCAATCACCTGTATTTGTTTAACCTGCAGGAAGACATTTCTCTTATTTCAGATTTAAATTACATACTTGATGTATAAGGTTCAGTTGTTTGTTTACACAGGTTGCTACTTATTAATATTTTAGGTAAGTTAAAGATACCCATGACATGACATAATTTAGAAATCTTTGTTCTGCTCTGCTCTGAGTTAAAAATCAAATGAACATCAGCTTTTTTTCAAAGCAACAAAAATTCTGGAGTGTATAATATTAAAATATTCTGATATATCTTATGCCACTGCTGATAGAATCATGCTGCTGGCATATTTTAAATGAGCCATCAATCACACATGCAGACAATAACAAGCACTTCACTGACAGTTTTCTGACCCAGATAACCTTAAAATGAAATATTAGAATACAGAGTGGAAAAAATAGCATGATCTGTTCGTTGTATGTATTACCATGACACCTAATACATTGACTAATGTGTAATAATCATATATGTACGAACATGCTTTTGTTCTTTGTAAAACTAATGAAATGTTAGGGGTTTGTGTTTGTTTGTTTGTCTGTTTGTTCTCAGAAAGAATTAATTTCATTTCAATTATTTCTTAAGAGTTTAGTCTTATATCTGAGCTACATAGTCAGAGAGGGTCTAACTGATGAACATTAAGAGTTGTGCTTAAATCCATATTGATCACTGTATTCCTGTTGTTCCTACGTTAGGATGAATACAAAAGCTATTTATGATGATAAATTATGTTAAAGTCTTGGAACATCATTTTTTTCTTCCTTGAGTGGAGGACAATGATGTGTTCATAATAGAATTTAAGGTCTTCCACTTCAACTGTCACACTATCACACAGGGCATAAAATTTCTGTGTTCCACAGCCTAATGAAAAGGAAGCCTTTTTCATATTCATATCCATAGAAGAAATACAGGAATCCTGCAATTTGTATGCAACAAAGAAGAGCCAAGGAAACAGACATAACAGTGTCAGCTTGAGCTTGACAAAAATCAGGTGTAAATCTGGGCCAGTTTCTTTACTTATCAAAATAAACGATTTCACATTTTATCAAACCATGTAGGAAATGAGACTACTACTTAAGAGGTCCATAAGCTCTTTCAAAATAGATCTTACAAAGGTTTATTAGAGTAAGAAAAACAAGATTTTGCAAACCTTAAAAGTAATGAGAGATGTGTGTCATTATGCCATAGAAACAGCATTGAGATTGCAGATAATCTAGATATTGCTTAAAAACTACATACATTCTTTATTTTAGATATCAGCAAAGATGATAATTTTGAACACAGCAAAAGTAGAATTGTTAATGGAAATGGAATTGTATTTATGAAATTACTGTGTTTGTAGTTCAGAGAGTGTAGCTTCATCTCCTTCCTGTAACACTAAAATAAATGTATGACAAAACTGTTGAGACTTTTAGCAAGAGATCATACTAAATCTATTGATTTAGGTATGGGATTATCCAACTGGAGAATTAACAGTATGGTGAACTAAAAAATCTGTCTTGGGATTGATCATATTAATACTACATCTTTGTTAGCTTTCTTGATGCAAGTATGATAATGTAATTAATCTACAACATTAAACTAGAAGGCATAAGCAAGACATTAGGGAATGTGAATATTATTCATAAAGGGATAGATAATCTTTAGGACTGGAAAAGGAAGAATGAAATTCTGTGGAACAAAGCCTAGTCATTTACTTGATGCTAGTAAGAAACTCAGAACTTATTGGATAGAAGCAGAAGAGAGCTAAGACCAGGATATATTAGCTGGTAATAAGGTGGTTATAAAATAACAACCTGATAATGAAACAAAGATAAACAAATGTAATGTCAGGATATAGCAAACACTGTACAGACATAAGGTAATAGTACTGTCAATGTACAAAACATTGATTACAACTCATCTGTGTAGTATGGACTTCTGTTTAACCAATACTCAAGAAACATGCATTTGAGTTGGAATAAATGCAGAAAAAGCCTGTTAAAAAGAGCAGGGTAAAGAAAGGTTTTATTAGAAGAAGAGAAAATATGTCTGGGACTTATTTCTTCTGTGATTCGTAAAGTTAGAAAAGAATGTAGGTTTCCTTCTCTAATTAAACTAAGGATGCAAATAGAAAGAAGAAGGAAATATTTAAGCTAAACAAACAACCAAATAATACAAATTGACAAAGAATAAAATCAAGTTTTTTTCTAAGAAAATTAAAAGAAGTAAGAAATGAAGTACAGTATTATGAATAATAGCATAAAATCTGACTAGTGTAGCAAGAGGGAATTGATCATCCCTCTTGCCAGAATTCACATCTGCTACAGAAGACCAGAAATTCCACAGGAGACTAGCAGAGCATAGATGCTCTCTGTCTCAAATTGGACACCTGTTGTCAGGTTGAACTCCTAAACTTGCTATTATTTTTCTTCCAACTAACCCCCCTGAAATTAATGCTGATGGCTATCTCCTGACCTACACAAAGTAAGTTGATTCATCACAATCCAGTTCCCAGGGGAAAGCTGTTCACTAGATTTGGAAATAAAACCATCAACACAATCACCTAATGCTATAGAAAGCATTACGTGACTCAACATGATATGGCTAGGAAAACTCTTTTATCCTAGTAGCAGATAGCTGCAGTCCAGGTTTGAATTATATTTGCACTAATAATTTTGCACTGTATTTTCCCTTTAGTGTTTTGTGTCATAGATTTAAAAAAAAAATAAAAAAAAATCAGTCTCCAAGTCTGATCACTCCACGTGACTCAGGCACTTTCACTCAGGGACTGAAAAGAAGTCATGCCTTGTGAAAGACAGCTGTATAAGCACTGAGCTAATCATAGAAATTCCCAATGGAACTGCATTACCAAAGGAAATACTAGCACAATTATTTCCTTTTTATTTGTTTATGACTGTTTCACTAACAGAAAAAGAAGAGGCAAACAAGAGCCCATGCAACAGCCATATTATGAAGCTAATCTTTTTAGGGATTTATTTCAACAATAGGCTAAATTGATGGTATATACAATATACTCCACAAATTACAACATCTTGTATAAATACATGGATATGTAAGGTGTTTTAAATAAATTGTTCACCTTTCTTAAGTAGATTACTTAAGTAACATAGAAATATCTAGTGCTGGTATAATGTGTTCGGAGGTATTTTAAAGTTTTGGTTACATTAAATTATTGAAAAGACTTGATAACATGAATAAATATGAAGTTTATGTCTTGGATGAAAATAAAAAGCAGGGCTTGGAATAAGATTCTGTTTTTTCTGTTAATTTTTAGTATACTACATAACAGAGGATGTTAGCTACTCTTGAAAGATGTGATACTTTAATTAATGAAATTAACAAAACTCATAGATAAAAATACCCTATATTTTAAATGTTTCACATTTCCTTGCCATTTTTGCAAGGAAAACAAGGCAAGAGAAGTTTTCATTAAAAATTTTCAGACCAGTAAACTTGCAGTTAAAGCATACTGCCCACGCTCTCCAGTTGTCTAAGAATTTCTTGCACCGTCTCTTTTTCACCTACCACTATCATCAATCAAACATGGAAAATTCCATGACATATGCAAACATAAATGCACCATTGATTAATCTATTTTTTCTTGTTACAGGGTTCAGCACGAGTGTTAGTAAAATCTATTTCCAATTCAGCTTCATTTTTGGGAGGGAAGTTTGGGAGATTTTTTTTTAAAAAAAACACAGTTGTTTTTGAGATTGTAGAAGCTGTACTTTTAATCATAAAACTCAAGGAAAAGTAAGAAGAGTACTTTTGTTTCCACTAATTATTTACTGGAACACATGACAGAAGAAACAAAGGTAGACACTTTTCTCAATATGAACTGTACTTCAAAGTATGAAGTATGTCCTTATTTCAGATTTAAGAAGAGTAGAAGACCCCTGCACCCTTCTGCTTAAATGTCTATGAAATAAAGCAGCAGTGTTAAAAATGGAATGTATGGAGCTGTCTCTGAAGATGACCAACACAAATACCATTGGCAGATATGTCAACATTTCTATCCATACCTTGATTGTGAAGTTTTGCACAGTAAGAGTTTTATCATTGTCTGTGTATGATAAGATTTCCACACTTGTTATTTTGCCATTATGAAAACAATTAAAATTAATGCTAAAATGTTCTTACCTTTCTTTGGCATTAAAAAAAATGTATTTCTGTTTTCAACAAGATCCTTTCACATTCTTTGAAAGTGATGATACCATAAAAAGAAATGAAAAAAAATATTTTAAAAATATCTGTTGAAAGTAGATTCTGGTAATGAATTTTCTGGCAAAACCAGGATCCAAGGCACAGTCAAATCCTGCTCCACATTCAAACTCTAGAGATGGAGGTAGAACAATATTTTCAGAGTAGGCCTTCAGGAATCATCTTAACACACTCTTTCCTGAAAATCAATTGTTAGAATAATCCAGAAGCTGTTTAAAATTTCACTATATTTTAAGCAATTTACTGCATGATCCCAGAACGAGAGAGATGCACAAAGGTGGTTTAACTTTATTTTCCTCCTTACTTTCTCTGAATCACTCAGGCACACAGTCAGGTGATAAAAAAGATAACCTTCTATAATGGTTTTATTGATTATCTACAATAATGTTGTTAAAAAAGTTTAAGCATTTCCAAATACAGCTTTTCATCTGCCAAACGTTTGATTCTGCACACATACTTTAATGCCTTGACAAAGAAAGGTCGCTTTAGATAGAGCCATTTACTGAAATTCTTTAGAGTGCTGGATGTATGCCATATTGGATAAGTGAAGGGGGAACTGCAGACTACAGAGGGATCACTGATGTATAGCAAGTTTAAATTACATGGTATTTGATGGAACCCATGAAAACTTGCATTGAGATACTCTAGGTTCTACTGTTAATGAGCAGGCTGATAAAGACAGCAATATATTTCTTGTCCTTGGTTCTGGCATTTTAATTCATTATGTCTGTTGATGCACTATTAAATGCCTCCATAAAAGCTCAAAACTATTTTGAAAGGGATTAATTTTGACACTTTACTTTTAGGTGAGCTAATTAGGTAAAAAAAATTTTTCCTCTCCTCCTCCCTCCAAAGGATGTTGCTTGTCTGTCACTATAAATTAAATTTGGATTTAACTGGGAACTGCTACATTCTGTATGGATTCCTTCATTGTGTGTCATTTAACATCTTTCACCAACAGAGAAAAAAGGGTAATGTCATTTTCTCACTTATAGGGTTCTTTTTTGTTTGTTTGCTTTACTAAATTAATTATTATTACATGAATAAAGACAGTGCATAATTTAATGTAGTGAATTTTCATGTGACACAAAAAAGGAAACAGTTTTCTGCAATATTTAAAATGCAGGTCTGCTGGAAGTTTCTATGATATTTGAAACCTTTGAAAACTTACAAAAAAACATTCTAAGATTAAGCAGAATGCAAAAAAATCCCCTGAAAACCCTGAAAATAATAAGTATTTCTCTTTTGAATCAGTTTGATTTAGTACTACCATTCTCTAGGTAATCCATTCCTTCTCAGAAATTCTCATCTGGAATAACCCTTGCTAGCTAATATGCTAGTATGTGCCAAGGCTTTTTGCAGTCAAAAGACTAGAAAAGTACTTGTTCAAAGTACGTATATAGAGTACTCACTGGAAAAAAAAAAAAAAAATACCACCAGCTTCTTTCACATCTTTGGCCCTAGGAAAAGCTCTGAAGCACAGTATGATGATGCAAAATCACACCAGCTAGAGAGTAAATTTGAAGCTTGATAGATACCTCTTCTAAGCCCAGATGGTCATCACATGTATTTAGCTGAAACATTCTGATAAAAGTATGATTATTCAAGTCATTCAGTACATTAAGTACTTACACTGTAAAATCAGATTTCTAAAGAGAAGACAAGTGGAAAGAAAGCTATTTTTCTATACAAAAAGTTCAGGATATTCTTAGTTCAAAACCAAATGGTTTATTTTTTCTAATCAAAGAAGAATTATGGTAACACCTTCTGCCTTCTTTGATCAGACTAAGCCATTTAATGTAAAAAGAGACTATTTCAATTCTCTTGTCCATGTACAGTCTCAGAAGGAAAGGACTTGCACAGTACTAACAGGAAGTATGTTTGGGGAACATGAAAAGAACCCTGTATAATATTTATATTCGATATTGCAATAGCACATGGCTTCTACAGAAGAATTAAGTATATCTATATAGAAGAAAAAAACCCATTGCTTTCTTTTGCATTTCTTTCTGATAGATTAAAAAAGGATGACTGTACTTGTACCAAAAAAAAAAAAAATAAATCTGCTTAGAGAGATTTAAACCGTCATAGTCTAGGTAACACAAATTTATGTTTCCATTGCAAGATTTCAGTGTTAGAAGAGACCATTCCTTACCTGGCAAAGTAGGGGCTTTTGATAGAAGAACAGAAATTATATATTTATGATTGCAACATCGAAGTCTACTTATGAGCACTATGAAGATCTTTGGAGTATTCTGAAACTGGACAAGGAAAGTGGCCAAAGCTAATACTTTGACATGGGGAGATATCTCAACATTAAAGTTTTGTAGATTTGTGTATGTGCACATGAGTGTTTGTGTGTCTGTATGTATATTTGCATGTGTGTGGGTATCTCAGGCTGCATTAAGAAGACTTGCCAGAAGGTCAAGGAAGTGATCCTTCCCCAAAGACCCAAAGGCCACTGGGATCCTGGGGTGCATTAGGAGGAGTGTAGCCAGCAGGTCAAGGGAGGTGATCCTCCACCTCTGCTCTGCCCTGGTGAGGCTGTACCTTGAACGCTGTGTCCAGTTCTGGCTTCCCCAGTTCAAGAGAGATGGGAGCTGCTGGAAAGGGTCCAGCAGAGGCCTACAAAGATGATGAGGGGACTGGAACATCTCCCTTATGAGGAAAGGCTGAGAAAGCTGGGCCTGTTTGCCCTGGAGAAGACTGAGAAGGGATCTTATCAAAGTATACAAATATGTTAAGGGTGAGTGTCAAGAGGATGGGGCCAGGCTCTTTTTAGTGGTTCCCAGTCACAGGACAAGGGGCAGCAGGCATGGACTGAAACACAAATTCCTTCTGAATTTGAATAAAGAATTATTTACCTTTAGAGTGTCAGAGCACTGGAACAGGCTGCCCAAAGAGATTGTGGAGTCTCCTTCTCTGGAGACATTCAAAACCCGCCTGGACATGATCCTGTTCCACCTGCTGTAGGTGAACCTGTTTTAGCAGGGGGTTGGACTAGATGATGCCCAGACGTCCCTTCCAACACCAACCATTCTGTGATTCTGTGATTTCCCTCTACTCAGCACTGGTAAGGCCACATTAACTAGAAGTTAAATTAGAAAGCCACCAGTGGGTATTTTCTTCCAAAGCAAGTGGAAATTTCACTTTCTGTTCTTTCTGGTTAAGCCCCTTAAGAGAACACATTAGATCTATATTTCAGACATTTGGATGAAAAAAATAACTGCTTTGGAATCTAGGTACATGTAACATCAATCAATTATAGGTCACTTTTTGGATCTGTCCTACAGCAAGACTCAGAATCTTTTTTCAAATCCTGAAGTATATTACAATGATGATCTTTAGGCCAGGTCTGTAATAAAAAAAATATATCCAATAGAGTTAACAGATCTGCTTTACCATCAAGGATTTTAGTAACTTTTTTTAGACAAGGAACAGCCTATCTAAAGTCAAAATGTTCTTGGTTTGCTCTATTCTCAAAATGCTCTATTACCTTGTCAAAGGTAAGGGGTTTTTTTGTATAAAAGCTATTATATCTCATATAAAAGCTCTTATTCAGTCCATTCCATTCTTTTTTTTCAGATTTCAAAATGTTTGCATTGCAAGAACTTTCTTAACCTTCTACATCACTGGCTACTTCTAAGCCTGGATACCCTAGTGTCTGTAACCTAAGCTGTTTCCCTCGGTACCTGGCATCTGAATGCTCTGAGAATTCATGTTCTATTTGGAGTTTGGTTCATCCTCAAATCCCTGAGGAAAACCCATCTGGAGCTATTACTGCCAAGTTTACTGTCTCACTGCAAATCAAATTCTGGCTTCCTTTTAAATTCACAGAATCAGTCATAAATGTAGGGACCTGCTATAAAGCTAAATGAAAACAACATTGTCATCAGATCCACTCATGTTTTTAGCAGCAACAATATTGACAAGAAGGTAAGTTTTACTAAGGAGCTACTGGGAAGCTTCTTGTTGACAGAATTGTTTTTTTTAATGTATTTGATCTGATTTTTATCAAAGGCATATCATGAAAAATGAAATTTTCCATAAACTTGACATCTTATGTCTCTCTACAATCCTAAATGCTGAAGCCCTTGTGACATGATCTTTGTGTGACATGGAAATTTCCACCTCACCCATTACTTACACACCACACACAAACACACATGTATGCACACACACACTTCTGATAAAAAAATTAATAAAAGTTTTCCAGTCATCTGTTTAGCACCATATTTAATATAATGCAAAAAATAATGAATTGGAGCACAGCAGCTCATTAAACAGAGACACCTGCACACACTGAAGCAGATGGATCAAATGAATTTAATACAACCATTTTGTCTCAGTCAAAGAGACATCTTTGCCTTCACTTTACCCTCATCAGATTTCAATGTAATCACATGGTAAATCCCAGGGAAACTCTTCTGTTCTTCCAAAGCTAGTCTGCGGGTATGCCACTTGACACACAATCATCCTCTCTTCATACTGATATTCTTATGTTCTTTCAAACTATGAACTCTCTTCCATTAACTATGCCTAGACAACAAGCTGTTTTGAGACAGGCATTGTCATTAGCTGACTTCTGTCATTTACTTAGTGTTTAAGTCTTCAATATGAATAAGGCAATCACAGCTATAAAGTTTCTCAACTTTTATAATCCTTACTGTAATATATCTGAGGAGGAGTTGTTATTCCTCAGTGAACTCCATGGCTATACATATCACATTTTTGTACTGTCTGGCAGCAGCTTATCATGATCTTTTCCAGATGAGTCCTAATTTTTCTGAAAGTGGTATAAATTAGGAGTAGCTCTACTGCTGTTACCTGAGCAGGAAATTGTCAGGTCTTTATGTTCCTTTTACAGTTAGCAGAGGGGGGCTAGCTTTAGGGGGACCTAAGTTAGACTTCTGAATTACCCTTCGACTGAACCTCTCCATTGACTGCATGTGAAGGCAGCCTATGCTAACTTCATCTAAATTAAATATCCACTGAACATGGCTTCGCTTAATGCTGCAACCCTTTCCAAGGATTTGATAAAAAAGACTGCATGCAAACCTTTCCTATTGACTTTGTCAATAGAAAGTTTGTCACAAAGATAATAAAAATGTGGCCACACAAATGAATATTCGAGCCACAAGGCATCACAAGGTGAAGTCTGTTAAATGACAACTTTACACCACAACACACAACCATGAGTCAGAAATAAACACATCTTGACAGAGTATGTATATATGTATTGACAGTATATAACATTGGTGGCATTTTTTTTTTATTATTTGGAGGTAACAAATACAATGTGTTCAGGAGCTTGATTAGAGATAACATGTTGTCCTTCATAAAAGCAATATCCTCAGGGTGAACAGTGAAAGTCTGGCAAGATTCTCCCTACCTTTAGCAAATCTGTAGCACAATCACAGTTCATCTTTTGTCTGTCTACACTCCTATCCATCTTTCCAGTGGCATTGTGCCTGTAAATGATTTTTTTTTTTTTTTTTTTTTGGTGCAAGGTATCTGCCAAGACAATGTGCATTTAGATAGTGTGCAAATTAATTCAAAATCTTCCCCCTTTTCTGCAGAAGCTCCCTTCCTTGAGACTTCATTGCCTCGTTACTTCAGGTGCATCTCTCCAGGACAACATTTGATTTGCATAAGCCAAAAAAACCCCACCAAAAACCCACCCTGAATAGAATACAGACAAAAAGATGCATTTTACATATGCATGTGGCTGCCAGTAAGGCAGAATGTATTCTACCAGGCACATGGGAAACCTATTAAAAAGAGTTGCAATGTCAAAATACATGTAGTTCAAGGCTGCAGTCAGACATTTCATCTTAGGTTTCCAGCTGGCAAACAGCAATATCAATGGAAATTGCCATATGAGGAACCAGAACACACATAGGCACACACACACACATTTACTTGACACCTGTGATGTGGGATTAAACATAAAAATAGATTATAGTTTCTAAAGTTTTTGTGAAAGGTGCAGATCTTCAGACTCCAGTTGTTTATTTGCACGAATGAATGGTCTGGGATTTGGGGTAAGGACGTACAGTTGTCCACTGCTGAATAAGATTGTGTAAAAGGATCATCTGAATCCTCCATCCAGACTAGTCAAGTTATATTTGAACTTTAACTAAATTGTGAAACAACTACTGGTATTCCACATCCCTACCCACAGACTTACACTTCCCCGATTCTTTGAATCTCACCTGAAATCTCTCTTTATCATCAGTTTAGTTTGTGATGTTGCAAAGATTAAACTCCACAGATCTTTCCCAGCATAGCCAATTAGATGTGATTTTTGTCCCACCTCTAAGAAAAGGCCCCAGGCATTGTCTGACCTGCCTGTA
Source organism: Falco punctatus (assembly GCF_963210335.1). Classification (NCBI taxonomy): domain Eukaryota; kingdom Metazoa; phylum Chordata; class Aves; order Falconiformes; family Falconidae; genus Falco; species Falco punctatus. The sequence goes on along the minus strand of NC_137582.1, from coordinate 23,598,015 downwards.
CTGGGCTGCATGAACTCTCTGGATTTGTTTTGCCCTGAGCTATTTTAAACCTGATTTTAACCCCTCAACTTTCTGCGCAAAATATACTGCGGACATAAGGACAAAGGACACTGGATAGGGGAAAGTAACACCAGAATAAAAGGGATTAAAGTAATAAGATTTTTTCATTTGTTCAGAATTGTTTGCTCAAGTTTTCAAAATATTTTTACACTTTTAACTGTGTTATTGAACATTTTTTTTTTTCACTAATCCATTTGAACTAAGAGTGTTTTGGCTGTAAATCACCGGCATTTTTAGTATTATTAACATTTTTATTTTGATTAGGTTAACACTTCAAGTAGACTAATAATATATTGTTATCTCCACATATAAGTTGTGCCCCCTTTTACCCAGAAAAAGTTTGACACTTTAGGTATGCCTTACCACAGTTTGGTCAAATAATGTACAATAAGTTTCCCACATTTGTTACGGACTCTAAATAGACATGATAAATTAACCTGGGGTTTAAGGGTACAAGGGCTGTGTGGTGGGTTGATCT